>NW_020450691.1:0-36675 GCF_003343035.1 Apteryx rowi
TATATAGGCCTCTCCCTAGCGCTGACTCCCAGGGTGCTTGACCTGCCCTGATCAAAGGCCCCAACTCCCTCTGGTCAGGGGCAACCAAGAGAGCTCGTTAGCAGCAGCCACTCCTAGCTAGAGCTTCTCCCATGAGCTTTTCCCAGGAGAAGTCAAGGCCTCCTGCAGTTGTCCTTGCCTAGCTTCCCCTTTCCTGTTCACAGCAATCACCTTCTAGGTCCTCGGGAGTCCTCAGGAAGCCCACAACTTCCGACAAGATCCTCAAGTTCTAGTCAGAGCCCAAACACTGCTGCGCAAACTGCTGCCTCTGTTCGCTGCGCTCACAGTAAATTATTTTGACATTATGATGACAGAGGGACAACAGGTACCCATGCATGCTTCAACACTTATTTACAACACAGTGTGAGAGGAGAAGCAGACCCCACTGACTTATTATATTCTCCTCATTTAGGCAGACAAGAGCAGGCAGATAGAGATTATGACTGGAGAGTTTTGCCAGAATGCCAGCCACTATTTCTTTGTTTTTTGCAAAGAGGTATTTACCCTCTTACTGAACTGCATGGGTGTTGGAAGGGGTTTTCCAAGTGGAGCCCAACAGTGTGTTTCTTCTCGTTCTAAACCGATTCTAGAGTCATAAGTGCTCTATGTATATTGTGTGGTCTTCACAGCTGGCAGGCCCAAGCATATATTGTAGTCACATCCCAGCTTTATGTAGGTTGAGACCACATTTCTTATTCGCATTTCAGCTTTGTTTTTGTGGACAGAAAAGCCAGGTATGTGGCCTAGAAGGGGGAAAAGGCACTCATAAGCTTGTTTCCAAATCTGGAAAACAGGGGGACTGGTGCCAATGGTCCAAAGCATACCTTCCACACAACTTAGTTGTCACTTATGTAACCTTAAGTTTATACTTGCTTGCTCTAACAACAAGTAATGCCTGTAAATTTCACAAATCATTTACACTTTATTTAAACAATTTCTTACTTTTCTCATTGAAATATATATATAAAAAGGAAATCAAAATGTAAGAAGAATCTCAGTGCAATATAAGGATACAAAATCAATTACTGCTTAGTTTTACATTGTAAAAAAAGGGAGGTTTTTACTCTGAAAAAATGATTTCAGCCATTTTAGTTTCATATAGTCCTTTCTACACCTCTTTCACATGCCAAACTTAAATCTTAACACATGATTGTATAATAATGTTAAAATATTATTTGGTGTGGATGATTTAATGTGACTGGAAAAAAATTTACTTTTAGAATATTCTGAGCAATGAGTGTGTGACCTCACATGTCCTAATTTACACTACCGCTAACTTTTTGCATGTGAGACATTCCCATCTGAAGATACACTGTATAGAAAGTGACAAGTAATACTTTGTTTTAGGATTTCAGCAACAAGTACTTTCTCTATTACCAAAGGACWTTTCACAGAGTCACTTCAGAGAATGCAAATTAAATCACAGAGCAAATGTCTTTCATCTTACTTCATGTTGGAGAAAAAGTGCAGTCTTTCTAGAAGATACTCTATTTTGGCATCATTTGAAAAGAAAGCTTTAATTAATAGTACGTTCAGTTTTCTGGTGTTGAGTGCTATTCAGAAATGCAGGCATCTGCAGCCAGCTAGAGGCCATTAAACATGCTTTTGCACTCTGTTGACAGGGTTTTGCTTCAGTACAAAAACATCTCAGACAAAAGTCTCTCCAGCAGCTACAGAAAAGTGAAAAAGCAAGAGAAGAGTAGGAAAGCGTGTTAATATCAGGTAATATATTGCACCACGATAGGAGATGAAACTGTGAATCTGTATACACACATAGTTAATGCTTTATGCAAAATGGGAGCTGAGTTTCTCAGTTTGCTGACTGAACAACATGTTGGCTCCAAAATAAATGTTAAGAGTGTTGTTACACGAGGGATACAAAGACAGAGGGCAAAATAAAAAACTAAAAGTGATCCACGGTGTCTTTTAAGTCAACTGAAAATGCTGATCTGCAATTGCATTCTTCTGAAAACAAATAACCTGGAAAAAAGAAAGTGTATACCTGTACATGACAGCTACTTCAGATGCTGTTTGCTGATGCTTTGGACTGGCCACCATTGAAACAGGAACACTATACAAGCTGTGAGCCTGATCTGATAAAGTAAGTCCTATAGTCCCCAAATTGAAAGTGACCTGCTTAATATATCAGAAAAATGAGACTATTTTGAGCATCTTCTGCAGGCACTTGCACAATTGCATGGTACTCAGGAACAGAATTTTAAAAGGAAGGGAAAAATCTCTATACTGTGCATTTGAGGATGTGATTTCTAGTTCTTGTTTTAAAAAAGACTGTCCTGTAATTACCCTCACACTTATCTCTGTTCCCTAGGTTTTAAACTATCTTCCAGTGAAATGTTTTATGCCCCAGCCACTGAAAACTTCCATGCAGGTTTGAGTGATCATACTAATGTTTATGCATTTGCATGGTGCAGTGCTGGCATACACTTGCTAGGACTCTTGAACAGAGATTCAGTAGCAGCCAGGGATGCATTCAATGGATAGCTGATTCCATCGCTATGCCTGCCAACTAGTGGGCAGATGAGCACTGAGCTCCTTAATTAGCAGAATCCCTGTTAAGAGTACATTATCTGTGCCTTTGTTCTGCATATGACTCAGGTTGATAAAATATTGGTAGAAATTTGCTTTTCTTCATTATTTTCCATTTGAAGTTGCTGCCTGCCTTATACCAAACCAATTAATGGTTCCTTGCTACATCTGTTCTACTGAATTTGATAGAACTTGCAGGTGCTTAATTATCTAAAAATCAGACCATTGACCTATGTGCCTAAAGGCAGATTTCAGTTTCTAACTTGGACTAGTTATATAGTGTTTGTGTTTTACTTTTAAATTTATATTGCACAAAATTTAAAAATTGTGTGAGATCTAAGTTTAGAAATAAATCCAAGGTCTTCTGATTTTCATAGCAATTGTAAAAAATTAGTCTGAAGTAGGTAATGTGGAATTGTAATAACATTAGTTGGGATGATACTGTGTCTTCAGATGTCTTACAGGAATTCTGTCTGTGCCATTCATTCTTTTCAAAATACACTTTCGAAAGCATTAAGGCAGGAGCAGCTCTCTAGCAAGACAGAGGTCAGAACTGGGACTTAAAGTAGTTCCAGCTGGTCCCAGAGGTGTCGGCTGCTCAGCGGCCAACCACATTGGTTGCTGATATATATGTTGTGGACAGTTGGCATAGTGTGCAGAATCATGTTAGAACTCACATGGTTTGCTAAATTTGCAGTGACAAGCAAACGTGGTTGCAATGACCATAAATGGGAAGAGAAAGAGGCCTCAGAACATGTGGAAAATGGCTGTCTCTGCACTCAGGCTTCAGAGCTTCTTTCTTCTTTACAGTCTGATCACATCTTTTAACACAGATGCAGTAAAAGAAAAAAAAATAAAGCTGAATGTAGCTATAAACATTAATATAAGAGTTGGGGATACTGAAGACAACTACTTAAGTTTACAAAATGTACCATGTGAGGCAGGAAGTAATCATCAATATCCATTATTTGTGGTGTGCAGAGTCTGTGCAAATAATGGAACTGAGATGGAAACATTTGGAGGTATTAATTCAGCGGATTCAACCAATACATGTAAGCCATGCATGTGTCCTGAAAAGCAGGTGATGATTAGTTTAGAAATGCTAAACTTGCTAGACTTACATGCCACTCTTTCATATGGGGCAAAAAGACAGGAACTCAGATGTCTTCCTGTGGTTCTGATAGTTCAAAGTGGTGAAAAAAAGAGAAGAAAGTTATTCAGGCCTTTTTTCACAGATAAAGTCACTACTGGCTTTTGGCATGTATTACACACCTGCAGCATTCCAAAGAATGGTGAAAAAACAAAATCTAGGAATTACTGAGCAAATCCACCACAGCCAACAGTGATGAAATTGTGATATATTGCCACACCTGTTTCGAATAGTTGAAGGATGTGAAAGAGGTGTTCAGGACAGTTTTATGAGCATGTCCGACTGTGTGAAAACTGAGAAAGTGGCCAGATAAGTATGGATGAGATGACTTATTTGGAATGTAGGATGCAAAGTGGTCAGATCAGACAGGAACCCGTTAGAGTGGAAGCTAAACTAACAAACACCATAAGACGACTTTCAGAGTGTATTATTCCCTTTCATGGTAAATACTGCCTAGTTGCCCAAGATCTATACTAAACTATCAGGGGTTTGTTTTCTGTTTGGGAGAATACTTGAGATGATCACAGACCGTAATGCCCTGCTGGGGCTATTTCATTACTTATGCTGTGAACACCAAACTGTGATATAAGTCTCTAGAAATACTCATTTCAGGTTCACTATTACAGTTATTTGAAAAATGATCCAACATGGGTGATGTACAAAGACAAAATTCTTGGAGCAAAATACTATAATTAGATGTCTATGTCAGGCACCTTGTGATTAATTTTGTGATTACAACAGGGGTTGAGGGTTACCTCAGTGAACACATACACTGAACTACCTTTCTGTTTGTATCATCACAGCTACTAATCTTCTTTTCCCATCCTATGGACAAAAGATTGCCACCTAAACAAATAGGACGACATTATTGCACTTYGGTTGCACAATAACTGGAGTTCATAAACTAATACGTATTTTCCTGGCTCCATTCTAGGCAGCACTCCATTCAAATATGCGATGAATGCCCCCAGCCAAGGAAAGTGTCAGAAATCTCTTCCTATGATCATATATTCATTTTTCTTGGACAGCTAACCCTCACAGCCCCTTTTTGAAGTCAATAAGAATTTTCCTTAAATAAGAAAAAAACCAACCAAGAGCAATTTTGTTTTTTAATACAGAAAGTTTCCAAAAATCCAGCAAGCTGTCCAGTCTTTATTCAGGCAAAATATTTAGTAACATCACTAGAGAGCAAAAAAGCCATGCAATGAACAATTGTAAAAATCAGAAAACTGACTTTATCATAAAGGCAGTTATCAGCCATGTGAATTAAAGAAAGCTAAGCATGTAGTTCCAGATAACATAGACAACATAGTACTTTCTCATTAAATATTCTTTCAGCGGATCTGCTAGTGGGTGCAGGTGAAGACTGGTTCCTCCAGGAATTTCAAATACTTGTAAAAGCTTGAGAGATAAACAAGAAGAATTCAGGGAAGAATATGAATATGAGAACACATATAGCTGCAAGGTTCCACTGCTGATCTGCATTTAGAGCAGCTCAAAATTGTTTCTGCAGCAGCAATAAACAGTGCCTTTATGGGTTTTGCTTAAAGAAATATAAAGTGCTCTTGAATGGTCTCATCTCAACATACAGAGGAACCACACGCCTATGCCCATACCGACATGGAGATACACTCTCTAAAAATCCACACTATGGTTCTTTTTCTTTCAGATTTTTGGATAGACTTTCATTCTGATACACTAAGATTTATGCCAATGTAAATTACACATGCAAATCTTCCATATGTCAAGATGGGAAAATTTACCACTTAAATTTTGTACATTTTATTTCTTTCTCCTGACTAAAGTAATTTTATCAACATAATACAGGCAGCAGGGCAACACTTCATAAGCCAGATGTTTATTGACCTGTGTGACCCTCCAAGTGTTTTCCTCATGATTATTTGTGGTACGAACATAACAGATAACATCTGAAGTAATGTGGGAAAATAGACCTATAAACCCAGTCACTTTTGATTTTTGATTCAGATCATTTGATTTCATTGGGTTTTGTTTCCTGAAGGTAAGAACTTAAGGTGAAAAAAGGCCAAAAACCAAAATGATCTGTTTTTCAGATACTTGCTAAGTTCCACTGGTGAATGCTACAAGTAGGCATTGAAAATAGGATGAACAGAAAAAAATGTCAGTAATTTGACCCTACAAAAGAACTCACACAGCAAAACAGATGCTGTGTATTGCATAACTATTTTTTTTTTTACTATTAACTATTAACTGCAATATATTGGCATATTCATTTAAAATATTATACAAAAATAATCATTCTGAAATAAAAATTTGGAATGCTAATGGTACTATGCATCAGAGGCTAGAGGTGTTAAAGAACAGAAGAATTTAAGGTGCACTGAAGGTTAAAGATGTGTAAACACAGAGGATGACACTACCTAGAGAGAGTATTATGCCAAACAGTAATTAGCTATGACCAGGAAGAGTTATACTCTTCTTTTTGGATGGCATCTGCAGCCTTAAAGCTCCCTGATACTGCACAACCTTGGCAGAAAGCACAATGAACAGAAAGGAAACACAGAAAGGAAATGGATGCTCAGTCTCATCTGCTTTTTTTCCATAAGCAGTAAGCTGTCTTTGGCTTGGAGTTTCCCAGTTGTGAATAAAGTAATCATTGTTAAAAAAAAAAAAGTAGCACCCAAAGATGGTAATTCCCCCTCCTCTGTCCCCAGATGTTTTAACTACTCTTCAGGTAGAAATTATAGTCTCTACAGCTGATTTAGTGAAACAGTTTGTGAGTGCCCCTCATTCTGTTCAGTGCAAAGTCACCTGGATGATGTAAACTATCATCTGCTGGGATTTAGGGCAACCCAGCTGGTTTATGCTGAAATGTTTCAGGAAGGGATTATCTGATCTATTCTATCTCAGTTGAGGAGGAAATAATCTTGAACAGAAAGATGGTGAGAAACAAATGTTTATGGTCATCATAGATATTTCTGAATCTGGCATGCCATCAGGCTCATCTTTCTCTCAAGAACAGAGTCTGGGCTGTGGAAAATTTAATGTTATTTGGGTGATCGTTGGTTGTAGGACAGAGGTATCTAACCCCAAATTACCCTTCTGATCTTTGTTCCTACTTCTATTTAAAGAAATGCAACTTCTGTATAATTTTGCAATGCACAGATTACATAGCTAAATAACTAACTTGTCACTAATTTCTGTTTCATATGAAAAACAACTGCAAAGCTCTGAATCTTGCTACCACTTAGCAAAAGGAGAATATTCATCTATCTAGTTACTCACCACAGACTCAGAATACTGTATCATCACTGATACCAACTGCCCTCAAACATTATTATTTTTTAGTTTGCTCTAGGTCTCACAGGAAACTTGTAAATCTAAGTTGAACAAACTGTCCTAAGAATGCCATATTCCCTGGGCTAGACCAGCTGCCAATGATTATATTCAAATTTTATATTAAAAAAACTAGCCGGATATACAAAAGTAGTTTCCAAGATAGGATTCACTAAACTTAACACTTTACCTTTCTTCAGATACTACAGATGCTATGACTGAATGACTGTTGCTCCACTATACATTTTGACTGCTAGTAGGATTTATTGAGAAGTGATTTTTCAGTTTACCGTGAAAATAAATTACTAGATTCATTAAACTGTCAAAGCAGAAACTGTCTAATTTTAACCAATAGCTTAGGGCACCCATCCAGAATGTGAGAGATTGGGGTTCAACACCATGAGCTTCAAAACTGCATGTGAGAATCATTCTTACATAAGTAAACATGTAAGTTGGTTACACAAAATGAAGCAGTGACAACAATGCAATGGAGACTCATATTTGAGCAGCTTGAGGTTTGATGCTTAGGAGAACCATGAAAGAGTTGGAAGATCTAGATCAGGGAGTGTTCAATTATTTATACAGAGTAGAACTGAATAAGGTGAATGGACTGACTCCCCCATCCTTGCATACCAGGAAGCCTTGTGTTTAAGGTATTATTCTGTGTGCCTTCAAGTTCCTTCCGACAGAACAGGAAACTAAATCTGAATCTCCCTGTACAAGCTAGGTTCCCTTGCCCCTAGGTACAGCATAGAAAGAGAATTTTATTATCACCACATCCTTTGGCAGTTCTGTCACTCGAGCTCCCTGGAGGAAAAAATATTCCTGAAGAAACTATTAATCAAACTCACTCAGAACTTCCTAATAGTTGCATTGTGTTTTTGTAGATGTATTTATTGCCTGAAAAATCACATATTGACTAATGAGCAGTTTTCACATAGGAAAACCATACTACTGTGCCCTCTATTCTGTCCTCTTTCCAATATGTATCTGGATAGATCAGTCTTTATACAATGTAAACCCTACCACATTTTTAATAGCTATTTCCTATTTCATCTTCAAATGCTTCAAGAATATTACTACTGTTTCAGTCTTTGATACCCAAATTGGATATAAAGAAAGTGTACTAAAAAGCAGCCATATATTTTAATTCATTTCCACAGTTACTAATGTTTTTTTAAATGAAGCATTAGAGAATTTTGCCTAGGGGATGTTATTTATAAACTTCTTTAGCTAATAAGGCTAGGACTGAGTAAGCTTTAAGTGTATACATGGAAGTAGTAGTTGGAAGTCTTATTTTAGTACTAACATGTTTGAAATTAGATTATAGATAACATGCAGAGGAGTATAAACAAAAAGCACTTATGTTGCTATATATACGTAACAAAACATGACTTCTCACAGTCTACAATGTACCCCACTAAAGCAATGGCAAAACACGACTCTAATAGGTGTCTGAAAATGTCAGACGGACTCAGTAAAACTGATCTTAAAAAGGATAGAGCATTAAAGCACTGCTGTCATATGGGGGAAAGGGTGGTCCAGTGAACAGGAACAAAGATTACAGTCCTAGTTCTGCTTGTTATTTGACAAAGCATTAGCCAGTTAAGGTAGCATAACCTTACCTGCCAAATCCAAATGCAGAATGCAGTAGATGAGTAAGAGACATACAATAATTTTATTCATGCAGAAAATGTAAAATACTGGAAGAGTTCTTCATGTAGTGAAAACAACTTTTTCTAAAACCTCTTTCATGTTTCAGTTTGATGTCATTTGTTTTGAACAACAGAAGGGAAAAGAATCAAAATTTGGACTAAAGCCTGTAACAGTTACTGAAGTGTATGTGTAAGAAGCACCAAAGGTGCCATACAGAAAAGTTTAGATTAAGCATTAACAAAGCTGCAATGAAAAAAAACGCAAAGAGTGAACAAGAAGAGAAAATATCTTTTGATTTCCTTCAAAATTTCATTACAAAGAGATGGGATTTATATGACATATATTATCTATCTGAATGACAAAGCCCCTTATTTACATTCTACCTGGTTATTTGGTTCAGAAGATGAACATAAAATATTATTGAGCCATGGTATACTATATATATGTATGTACGCATGTATGCGTATAAAAAGCAGTATTCATTTGTACATGCTGCAATGGTGGGTATAAATTAAGTATTTGTGGATTCCCATCTGTGTGTGCAGTTACTACAAGCTTCCAGAACAGAAGAAATAATATTTTGTTCATCTCACAATCTACTGAGATGTTTGTTTTCATGTAACCTAGGAGGACTAAATTTAGCTCTGATACAATTCCAAACTCTTCAAGAGTTGTTATACAAAGTCTGAATGTGAACTATTCTTCTGAACTTCCTTGCATTTTCCTGTTTGTCATATATTGCTTCCTCCATTAGAGCAATGTGTATTTAGTATTTACTTTTATCCTTGATACAGTTTTCCTCATCTATTTAAGAAAAAAAAAAAAGAAAACCTCTTTGACAAGAGTGGTAACAAAATCATGAATTATATATTTCTTTTTAAAACTGGAGCAATGAAGCTCTATTTAAACAGATGCAAATACGGAAAAGAGTTTAGGGTGCCTAGTTGTTCTAGTGCTAACTCTTTCGACAGTCTCCTTTAATAGGACATTTCTAATGGAGATCAAAGCAAGCAGCTTGCCTCAGGCCACACTTCTGTTTGGCCTTTGTTTTAGTCAGGTTGGCCAGTTTCAGATGTTCTGTATGTACATTTATGGCATGCTAGATTGCGTTCAGCATTTATAGACATTATTTTAGTCCATTGCCTATATTCAATCCACATTTACTCTCTATCTCCATCATCAAGTCTATGTCTCACACACTTCAGGTTCCCAGGTTACTGGAAGAAGACCTTTATGTGTTTCATTATACTGCTTAAATACATTCTTCACCACTTTTCACTCCTCAACAACATAAAGAACTCCCAGATTTCCTGTAAGAAAATACACATAATTTGCAAATAGTGGAAATCTCATGCTCTCTCTCCACCTATTACTGATGCCTAAACACAGTGGTGATTTTGACTCCCTAAGTGTCTTTGCAGCTAGAAAAAGGAAATGCCAGCTCCATTCTTTAGGATGTAGGGCAGTCCGTAGCACTCCGCTCTCCTGGCTCCATCCAACGAAGGTGCCTGGAAAGGCTGTTGTAGTGGCTGACTGCTGGGTGGCCAAGTGCAAAAGTCCTGTGGAATCTGCCTTGAGTACGCTGTCAAAGTCTAGCCCTCAATTTGCATGAAATGCTTCCTGTTTGCACGCTRGAATTATTACTCTCTTAACCAGCAGTAAAACTAATGGATTTCTAACATTAATTTGTCTTTTCCTGCATTCACCAAATGTGCTTTCTTAAGGCAGAACACCCTCTTTCAAGCAAGATTTTCTCTTTTCTCGCACTTTTGTATGTAATATTTATCCCTCAATAGTTCTTTAAGAGGAACTGTATTGGGGCTGTCCACTGCTACATTTTTTTTTACTTTAATAGGTTTACTTTTGTATTAATACATTTATATTCATCTGTAGCCCCTCCCTATATTGTATTTTATTTTTAATCAAACCATATGTTTCATTGCTACTGATCATTTTTCCCTTATAATTGCATTAAACATGGCAATAGCAATTCCATCTGATTAATCTCCAGTTCATAAATTTCTTTACAAAATAAGACTTTTCAACTATTTCTGTAAAGACCCTTAGAGTGAAGAGTGTAAGTAATGCCTGCTTAATAGGCTGAACATTAACTCAGTGTGAAGATATCAGCTCATATTTTAACATCATATTTTGACTTAATATTTACAATTTCCTCAAAATTAAAATCATTACTATCTTGACAAACACTGAATTAAATCCTAAAGGAGCATGTTCTGCATTTTGTATTTCTATTCACCTTTGTTGTGGACTTCACATGTCACATGTATTTATTCCTCTAGGATTTTTTCTTTATTTTATTACCGTTTCTTCTCTTACATTGGACTTCTCAACAGGCATACCAACACAACATATGTAAAATGACTTGCATCTCATGGAAGTAGGAACATGACAGTGGTGTCCTTGTAATTATTCAACATATCAGAATCTTTAAACAGGAGAATATGTTTAACCCTATTTTCCTTACATCTGTCTTTTAGCAAAATTATGTTCACCAACCCCCTTTTTAAACTCTATGATTGGGTCTACCAGTTATATAGTATTTTCAGCATAGCCTCAGAGTCCTTTTTAAGCTTACATTGTWTTGTGTTCCAGGCTTTATTTCTTTCAAGCACCTTTTATGCCTTCATCTACTCTATTACTCATTAATTCTTTGTGTTAAGTGTTTCCGTTTATTTCTCCAGTTAAGACATGGGTTTTACTATTCAGTAAAACTGTGCCCATTGCATTCATTCAGTGATGGAGATTGGCTTTCAGAAACCACAGGACGTCACAGAGCCACTGAATCATGGAACAGTTGAGGTGGGAAGGGACCTCATCACAACCCTTTAAGCTCAGCAGTTCAGCTAGTGTTCAATCTACCTCACTGCCCCCTGACCTAGCCCGTACTGCATCAGCTTGTCTGTGAGGATGGCATGGGAAACAGTGTCAAAAGCCTTGCTAAAGTGAAGATAAACAACATCCATTGCTCTCCCCTCACCCATCAAGCCAGTCATTTCATCATGGAAGGCTATCAGGTTGGTTAAGCACATTTCCCTTCAAAAATCCACGCTGATTACTCTTGATCACCATCTTGTCCTTCATATGTTTGGAAATGGTTTCCAGGATTATTTGTCCCATCACTTTCCCAGGGATTGCGGTGGGGCTGACCGACCTGACCTGCCTGTAGTCCCCTAGATCCTCCTTTCTTTCCCTTCTTGTAGATAAGAGTGACATGTGCTTCCTCCCAGTCCTCAGGAACCTCTCCCAGTCACTGTGACCTTTCCAAGATTATCGAGAGTCACCTCCCAATGACACCAGATCAGTAAGTCCCTGCATCAAGCCTATTGGACAGTCCTTTTCCTGGCCTGCCACAGGCTGATCCATTTATATTAACCATTTTCTGTTCGCTGCCTGTTTTCTCCTGCCAAAGTATCTTTTCAGCTTCCCGCTTGGTATGCAGTTTCTCTTTTCTTCCCTGTTGGTTCTTTCCATGAATTATTTTGTTAGAAACATGAATTATAGCAAAAGTTTACTATTCAATGTCATGAACTTCAGCACCAAGTGGTCATACATTCTTCTTGAATAAATGGAAGTCTAGCTGTGATTTTTTGTTTACATCCATGTTTCACTCTCCATAAAAGAGTGGCATTAGATATAAAGGAAGAAATAAAACCTAGAGACTGAATCTGACTAATAAGGTACCCTTAATTCATTGCCTTGATGTAAGCAAGCATAAAGTAATATTAATATGAAATTGTTTGCCAGGAGGTTTATTTATGGCAATACTATCTTGACATTATAGTAGGATTGGGGTGGGGGTGAGGGTGTCAAGTTTCTATTTAATCAGGAGCTTCTTAGATATATCTGAATGGTACTTTAGCCAGCTATAAAATAATCATTGCTTTGGCACGATAGCATCACTAAAGTATGTTCTGCCTGGAAGCTTTTATTCCAAGTATTTATACTCAGCAGCATGAAGTTTTATTTCAAAAGATTACAAAGCTAGGACTTAACTGTGGTCATGACTAATTTTGTGCATCACACTTTCAGGGTGCAGACAGACATTAAAAAATATTTTAGACAAAAAGAAGTGCTGGACCAAAATGAAATGCAGATAAATACAGAGCTAGATGCATGCTAGCATTGGTGGACATGAGCTTTACAGAAATTATACACAGAGTACATATAGGTCAGTTTTGCTGCAGCTTTCATCATAAACTGAATCATTACCAACAAACACTATAAATCTTCCAACAGTCAAAACCTCAAGAGATTATCGTTTTATGTTTGAATCTCCCAGTGACTCAAAAAATGAATATATTGTCTGTTCAATGCAAGGAATAAATGAGTCAAATGTAGCAAAATATCAGTTCAAAGTCATAAGCCTTGATGTACAAAGAGGTTACTATAGGGTAATGAATTACCATATGTCAGCTACTGTGAGGTAACTGTACATATGCACATTCTTCCTCTCCCGCAAATGCAACATAATTATATGTAGTGTTCCTCTCAGTTAGAGAAGGGGATGCTATTTCATTCTTTTACTAGAGCTAAAAGAATGCACACAGAGAAGTTAGCATTATTATCTCCCAATAATTTGTTCATATGTCACTACCTATATATCCATAGATTTTAAATGCAAAGGTGCTATTAGGATTACCTAGTCTAACAACCTTCAAAAGACTAGCCAGCAAGCTGCACATAGTAATTTCTAGATTAACCTCAATAACTTCTTGATCTAGATTACATACTTAGAAAGATGTGCTAGACATCTTACCATAAAACACAGCACTTAAACACATGATTACCTTAAAACACAAGCTAATATGTCATTGACTGCCTATTAAAAACATACATGATTTGCTGAATTGAATTTCAAAATTGCAGGGGATGAAGAATGATAACGTTTCTAGATAAACTATTTCAAAGGTTAACTCACTTAATTTCTACCTTTAATGCTTCTGGTTTTATGACTATGTAATCTGCTATGCAGGCTATGCATTTATATATGAAAAATACAGAATGCTTTTTTAAAAATTCAGGATTTTAGTACTTTGGATGCTGATAATAAATGCCCTCTCTAATTTATAGACAAGCAAAATGAAAAGGGCATAAAAATTAGCTTTTCAACAGACTAAATGGAAGGAGCAAGTGAGGCCTCCCGCAGGGAGTGGTAACTAAGTAACTAAATAGATTGCAACTCAAGATGGGAAATGTAGAGAAGGTCCCCTGGGTGTTGGGAGACTTATTACAGATGCATATATTTCCTGAAAGGAGCAGAAAGAAAGAAATGCTAAGGGCATGTCTACGTGAGCAAGCCAAACAAGGGATTTTTTTGGAGCAGAATTCCAGGAGGCCCAGGCAGATTTTGATTTCTGAACAAAGAAGCTGCCTCATCTTGATTGTTTCTACTATCTACTGTTTTCTAGAAAACAGGACGTTGTGTACATTCTTTTAAATTATCAGGATTGCCACTGTTGGACTATTCTCCATTTCTCTTCTTAATGCAAAAAAGGCTCTAAATATTGGCTAGGCATTCCTACCAAAAGCAATAAATTTGTTCATTATATGCAAAACTGAAAAATTTACCTTCCAATTTTATGGATCTATCATTACAGTAATATTTGCATATTTTACAGCACAATAAAATAGATTTTTTGTCATGAGGTTCCGAAGTGTGATGTGACATATGAGATTTATATGGAGATTTTAAACCCTGAAAGTTCACTGTTTGAATTTTATTAAAAAGTGAACCATGATCGTTTTTTCAGAACATTATTTAAAAATCAATAACATGACCACACCTGTACAGTGAGAAAAAACCATGAAAATATGACCATATATTTATTAACAATTTAAACTGTGATATAACTTTCTTTTGTAGTGATTTAATTCTATGCTTTTTAAAAGTGTCATGCTAACTCCTTTCAGGAAAAGTTGGCCCCAATCTGGATAACTTTAGGCAGTTCAGCCAGAGTGGTTTACTCTGTCTGAAGCAGGATTGATAATTGGATTTTTTTTTCCTCCAGACACAATTTATTTTGGAAAGTGACAACCATGCTGTGTCTGAAATAGACACAGAAAAGAAGTAAAAAAACAAGATGACTGTAAATTCACATTGTATAACCCTAATCCTAGGCTCCCACATAATGGTTCCTGGCATAATTTAGACAAGCCTGAAGTCCCATTTAAGTCAAGGCTATCTCCCCAGGCTGCTCCATGGATGACTGAATTGCCTGAAACCTCCACAGTGCCAAGTGTTGTATTCGCCTTTACAAGGCATCCTGAAAGGGTAGTCTGTGCACAGATAGTAATGCCAATGCTCAGGTAAACCTGTGGTTGGGTTTAGGATGTCCACAACGTTTCACTGGGTCTTTAAACTACCACAAAGTCTCCAGAGCAGTTTGCTCTTCCATCATCTTTGATATTCATCACAAATGTTGTCTTGGCATTTTACATTGGTAACTGCTCATGTCACAGGTTTTAATAATACAGGTATTTTGTACCACATTCTCAACTTTTGAAGCTCTTTTTTTTTTTTTTTGAGCAGCTGCAAGATAACAATGTAGTAATGATTTCAGGACCAAAACTAAACACGAATTCTTGTTTTGCTCTTTCTTTTTGATTTAAGATACAAAATGCCCAATTTCAAGCATGTAGCATCATATTTGTATTTATATATAATTGTCCCAATACGTAAACTAAAAACTGATGTGGAATTGCTAAAAAGCTTTAGTTCTAAGTACCTTTAGTGTTGCAATAAGTCCCATATTCTACCATAAACAGCACGGTATCATTTTTAAACTGTTGGCCTTTCCATTCCTCTATTGCTTCTGCTGAGAAACTGTCCAAAAATAGCAAATGAATTCCCAGCTTAAATTTATTAATGGTCAATTTGTAGCCATTCGTTGTTCTGCAAGAACTGTCCCTGAGCTAAATAGCTCTTTTCTCCCTCTTGCGTTTACCACTTCTGATACATTTCTATCATAGTCCTTCATAAGGTGAGTAAAAAAGAGTACTAGAGCAGAGTCCTTCAGTGACTGTACTTCTGACCAGTATTAGTTATTACTTTCTTTAACAGTCCTGACGCAAGCAGTATGAACTGTGTTCATGTCTAAAAGCACCCCAACAGTTAAGTGGAGTCAATTTTCAGTGAGATTCCTCTTTTCATAAAAGCTTCCCAATGACTGGGACTGAGCCCTCATAACCAAAACTCTCCTCCAAAAATCAGCCATTGGAATCTGTTTGACTTTTGTTGCCTTGGCACACCACTAACCTTATTACCAAAGAATGAGATTCCCCCTTGTCCTTCTGGTGATGAAGGCTAACCACATCCTGTGTTGTTTTAGGACAAGTGTAGAGAGCAAGTCAAGTGAAGTGATTATTCCCCTTTATTTAGTACTTATGAGACACATCTGAGGTACCATGTTCAATTTTGCACTCCCCAGTACAGGAGGGACTTGGACATGCTGGAATGAGTCCAATAGAGGACCACCAAGGCTATGGTTCCTAAGTTGCAACAAAGGAAATTTTGATCGAACCTTAGAAAAAACAATTTCATCATGAGAGCAGTCAAACACTAGAACAGGTTTCCCCTGGAAATTGTGGAATCTCCATCTTTGAAAACATTCAAAACTTGACTGGACATGAACAACCTGATTTAACCTCAAAGTTAGCCCTGCTTTGAGCAGTGTTTGGACTAGATGACCTCCAGAGGTCCCTTCCAATCTAAATTAGTCTGTGATTCTAAGACTATTGTAATCTTTTTGAAATTAATCAAAGAATCTCCTTGAGTTACTTGTTGTGAAGGATGATGAAGAGATGCTTCCTTCCTAGCATCTTACCTCTTTGCTCTTGGAGCACAGCTTTCTTTTTTCTAGACCTGCTCTTGTGATAGGCCTGTCAATTCTCCTTAAAGCGGAAACTTCGCTCACATAGATCTGGTGTAGATTACCGTCTTCCTGGTGTTGGTATTAGACTTCCACTCTTTCCCTCCTGATTCTGGATCATTCTGTAAGATATAACCTGGGGGTCACAGAGGATACCAAGTTGCCTCCACAAAAGAGGTAACAGTGTGCTCTCATCACAAATAAAGCAAACAGCATACTGGGCTGCATTAGAAGGTCAGTGGCCAGAAGATAAAGGCAAGTCGTTATTCCCCTCTAGTCAGTGCTAGTGTTCTTGCACTATAAGTGTCCAGCTTCACCCACCCTTTTCCTTCCCTGGCTCAAAAAAGATGCTGAGAAACTGGAGAGTCCAGCACAGGAATACGAAGATGGAAAGGAGCTTAGGGCATGTAACTTTTGGGGAGAGATTGAGGGAGCTGATTTTGGTCAGTCTGGTGAAGAAGAGTCCATAGTGTGATCTAATAGTGCTCTCCAACTATTTGAAAGGGAAATTCAAAGATGACAGTCAAACTAGGTAGTTGCAGATAGTATTGAAAGAGGCAATACCAGTGATTTGCAGCTTGTGAAGTTCAGATTGAACATTAGGAAAAACCTCTTAACTAGGAGGGTGTCACAGCACTGGGACAGAGAGTTTGTGCAATCTCCATCCTTGGAGGTTTTTAACTCAGCTAGACAAAATCATGGCTGATCCAAGCAGTTGTTGAAAATCCAGCTTCAATTAGGAGGATGGACTAGGTTACCTCCAGACGTCCCTCCAACCAACACTTATATTTCCATATTCTAATTCAGAGTCTCCTGTATTGTGTTGTTATTATTCCTACTGTGTTCCCTGGCTAACTCAATTTTTTACATCTTCTTATGGAACTAACTTCTGTTCTTTCCACCAAACCAGTCTTCTATTTTTGTCTGTTCCTTGCCTATGTTTTTCAGCAATTTAAACCTGTTTTTCAGCTCTGCTCCTCCTCCACAGTGATCTCTTTCTTCATTTGGCCTCTTGTCATATGTTTTTTGGGTCATCCAACTTATTCAGGCATCTGTTCTCTATGTCATTTCGTTTAATGGGTGTCTATAAATTTCAAGTTGCCTGCAGAGCCTCCTATCTCTCTTCCTTTGCCCTGTATTTTCAGATTGTTCTTTCACCAATCCTCCAGATGCAGCACTCAGTTCTTTTCTTTTGTCTGGCAACACTTCTTCAGTAGGCAATTTCCATCAGGTACCTATCCAAGATTATAAAATATCCTACAGCCTCTGCATCAAGTCCTTTCATGCCTCTTCCATTTTTTAGTCAGATTTTATACATTAAAGACATTATCTTCCTCTATCCCCCGCCTGATTTTAATAGACTGTGGAGCTTTTTTGGAAGCATTACATTGAGTCAACAGCAATCCATGCAGACATGAAAATATAAAGTAACTTATGAAGACTATCAAATTTGTGAAAGAAGATTTGCCTGACCTTTTAAAGACGTGGTGTTTAAATTAGTTCTATGAGCAAAAAGATAATTCAGATCAAGTTTTCCTAAATTTAAAGAGAAAATTGTACTTCCTTCATATCACCCTATAAAAACATTTTTTTTCTGTTATTTATTTCTTTGGTTTAATGATCACTGGACTTTCTTCAGCATTGGCTACTTCAATTGTTAAATCCCAGCAGTTAACTGTCCATCAGCTCTGATTAAAAGCAGAAAGCTTCAGCTCCCTCAGCTGCATGTTGTCTATTTTACTTAGCTTCTCTGGAGAAGACTCTGTAAACTACAAACTGCAGCAAACCACAGATCCCACAGACTTTAACCAAGCCAACTACCACCAACAATTGAAACCTTGTATTTGATTTGAAATTACATGGGAAACTGAGAGAACATGTCACAACTTTTGCTATTAGTTGAAGTTTCCTAAATTCAGCAGATTTAATCTGACCAGCAACCTAGAAGTTATATAGTTAGTTTGAGATGCAACAAAGTACAAGTAACTGAGGCAAATTTCTAGTCCTGCTAACTCACCACTATATCATGGCTGTCATGGTATTTGATTCTTTTCTTCAATAAGCTAGTTCCTAGAGTCATAAGATTCCAAGAGAATATCAAACTTCTTTCAGATTTTACACATTAAGGAGATGCAGTGTATTCTTTTGCTTGCAGCATACTTTAAACAGGATCTGGTTACTCTGAGTCACTATCAGTCTTAAAGATCTATTTATTGAACTGCTTTGCTCATGAAAAATGGCAATCAAAATATTTGATTTATACATAATGTGTTTACAATTTTCACAATAAAATGAAATACAAAAGGTTCACCTATCACATTGTCCCAACCCATATTTATGGACTTTAATTTCAGAATAGGCAGTTCGGTGATAATTCAGATCTAGATAAAACATCTGAAAATGGAGTCTTCTAACCATCATTCCTAGTTTTATTTGCTACCTAATTTTATGTCTCTTTTCCGAGTATTTTGGAATAGAATATACTGTCACAACATGTAGAATATGTTACTCTTAGAAGCAGGGAAGATTTAAATGCATCGGTGAAGCTGAAACAGAATAAAGTAGTGGAAGAAAGATTTTTAGACACATTTTTTCAGTTGATGGTGGGATTACAACCGAAGAATAATTTTTTTCATTGCTTGCTTGCTTTATTTTTCTTTTCTAAATCACTTTCTCTGGATTTTTTAAAACATTCTATTAATTCATATTTACCCCCTCTTTTTTGTTTGTTACTAGATGTAACATTGCACAAACAATGACACCATCTGATCTAATGTTCCACATCTATCACAACAGTTGGATACCAAAAGGCCTCTTAAGACTATGCTGTAATAAAAGCTGCCATTTTCTTTCTCTTGTGACTTTATGTTGCTGTACCATAGCCTTATGTGATAATTTTCTGTATGTCATCATGATCATCATCATGATTTGCAAAAACTTACATAAAAATACAAAGCAACTCATAAAGAGCATTAGAGCTGTGACAGAAGCTTCTGTCTGACCTTCTGGGGTCTCAATGGATTTAAACTAGTTCTGTAAGTAATGAGCAGTTCAGATTAAGATACTTGATTGAATAAATAACTGGGAGAAAAATGGAACCATTTTATTCAGGCTTAGAGCTTTGAACTGCCTTCTTTAAACTGAGTTGGGCTTTTTTTTCCCCCAAGAATATTTGATTGGGTTAAAAAACCCTTTTTTCTCTCACACTTTAAGAGTAAAGATAAGTTTTGCAATCAAAGGCCTATCCAAATTAGGAGATGGAGTGAAATTAAAGGTAAAGACTAATCAGCTGATGGAAATGAAGGATCCTTCCAAGTATCATTTTGATTATGCTGAACTGATGAACCTATTTGTTCCTAAACAAATGGATTTAAGGGATGGAGTTGTTCAGTGCTGTACAAATTGGTTTTAAAATTTATGAGAAACTTATCTGTTCCTTTCTAGGTAACTTAACATAGGAACATAGGATACAGCAAGCAAATTTAGTGAACAATAGGAAGCAGAAACTATGAGATTTAAAACTACAATAATTAACAAATTAGGATAATTCAAATAGGCAATCTCTGTTCACACCTAAGCATTGTCTCAGTTTCTCTGTATCAAGCTGATCCTGAACACAATTACAATAATTTCATCATTTCTCAATTTCTATATAATAAGCACAATTAATTATGTAAGAAAACTAAGCAATGTTTTGCAAAAACCAAAGGTCTTTCAAAACTGTCAGTTTTCTGCGATTCTCTGCCAGCCTGATATCATTATATAACCAAATCATACTTTTTAGCTACAGGTATTGATAATGAAAGCTATTGATAATATGCTATCCAGGGCCCAAAACTAAGCCCATTTAAAGATAATTTTAAAGTTAAATCATCTGCTAAATAAGTACCTGTACAAAAGACAATGAGAGGTGTTGAAGAGATGAGGTTTTGAATAGAAGAGTGTTCCTGTATATTAAAAGTGACACAAAGCACTTCAGATCTAGTCATCTAATCCTAAGTTAGCCCTAAAGGCCATAAAATTCATTCTAAAACCTGTGTATACCTTCAAGATACTATATGGTATTATGATTCATAAAAAAGTTGGTTGCACTAAGAAGATAAATACTACAAGACCAGAAATCGAAAACCAACCTATAAATTTATACCTTTAAATGGTTAAAAATTTCACTAAAATAAGTATTTCAGACAAAGATTTTACTGTAAATTTTTGCTCACCAAAAATGACCAGTATTTTATCATTTTGCACTGTTGAAAATAGCTTGTGGAATACATCAGTGAACCTAAGGCTATGTCTTTATTAATGAATTAAACAGTGCTTGTGAATGTTCCCAGACATTGGAATATTACTGCTCTGAATTATTAGAACAGTCTCTGACATGCTTTTGGCCTGTACCAACTAGCACTCTCCCAAGCAATTCCCAGGCACAATTTGGGAGTTAGAACATCCTACAGACCATTCCCACTGAGTGATTTGCATCCAGCCACCCTCTTCTGGAGGCTGAGTGTGTTTATTTACTGCTAGAGTTGCGAGTCATTCCATGCCAGTTGGCTTCCATGCCTGGGAATATTCCTGGGATACTGTTTAATTTTCTGGTATAGACACATGCTTATCTTTTTACCATTAGCGCTGAGGAATAGGAGGCTTCATGTGATTAAACACAYGATCAACAACGTTTCATTTGCTTAGAATCACTTTTGATAGTCAGATCCATAAGGATGTGGCTTTCTCCGGTTTCTTTTTCTTAACAGGCCTCCTTCCCCTGTTATTTTAATCCCACTGCTACAAAGGTTACGCAGCATTCAGCTGAAGTCAGAACCAGCTTAAGGTGCAGCTTGTTTTTTCTGTATCTTGATTAATCCCATGTGGAATGTTAGCCTGCAGTTAGGTGTAACAGTGGGAGATGTCAGCATGCAGTATTTTAAGAAATGAGAAAGTAATCAGAAAAGACTGCCCAGTACCTCAAGCACTATCCTATCAAGCACCACAGCTCCTGCTGCCACACAGAGTTCCTACCTTGTTTTGGGCAAACTGCTTACAGCCTGATCCATAATGCCCTAACTGCATGGCTCAGAATCAGGCTTCCTCCCTGCTTCCAATACAGTGTCTTAAATCTGCTTTTCTGCACAGAGGTCCTGCTGCAATAAGATCATCCCCCAAATCAGACTACCCAGTACCCTAATGGTTAAGGCAGCCTCATGGGAGATGTGGATTTAAAATTATTCCACCCGAAAAGAGAGAAAAAATGGAAGTGCCAATGTCTCCCATTTCCCAGCTGAATGCTCTAACCATTAGGATATCCTATCAAAGGAACAGTGCAACCAAAGTTTACTTGCTCCCTTCGCAGAATACTTGTAGGTACTCACTCTCAGAGAAAGAGTCTAGATTCTTACCTTACAGTCTCAATTTAGGTACGCTAAGTCCCAAAGAGAATGAATTTTCAGATGTACCTCTGTATCACCAGTACCTTTTGGATAATTTTAAGTGGCTCATCACAAGAATTTTTTTGGAGTATCCTAGTTTTTTCTATCCCCCAAACTCTGAGTTTTGAATTCCATTCTTGAGTCCCAGTCTCACAAAACTTAGCTGTTTCAGGCTGAAACTATGGACACCTAATCGCTCTGGTTTATGTATCTCTGCTACGTCTACCCTGTCACATTACTTGGGGCCAGAGTCCATATACCCTGGGGACCACACTGACTGCACATTGGCTCTCACTTTGATTCTCCTCTGGAAAAAGCAAGGTGCCTTTCCAAAAAAGAAATCTGAGGCAGAGAGTTAGACTGGCTCATACTCGAGCTCCTGCTCCTCCAGGCCATACAGACATAGCTCAAGCCATTTGGTCCTTTGAATTCAAACACAGATTTCAAAGACAGTAAAAACAAAGCACTGCCTTAATTCCCCATGTGTACATAATATGGGGAGCAGCAGAGCTTTTCTACCTTACAGGGCTTGGGAATACATTAATACTTTGGAGTCACTCAGGTAATACACCATGTGAGCCATACAAAACACGTGGCCAAAAAGATAAAATGTATTTTGTGGTGTAGATTGGGAAGAAAGATGGAGGAAGTTATGGATCATTAATCCTCAGGACAGATTTACACTGCCCTAAATCCTGGTGAAAGCTTCTTTATGTACACCAGCTGAGTATAGCTGAAGGGCAACGTACTTGCAGCTCTCCTGTATAGGATGAATGGGGCAGGAGCCAGCTAAACAGGCTGAATGCCAGCTAAGTCCCCTAGTGTCAGGGGAATTCTCAGCTGGGAAAATCTGGCTGCCTTCCAACTTTGTTCCTCTGCATATATACATATACATACACACACATATGAACTTTTAAATTTTCCTTCTGTATGCCTTCTTGCTTGACTTAGATTTTTATTTCGTATCTAATCTAATATAGAATAAACCTGCAGCTGCCTGAGCTGTGATTCCCCATAGCTTTCACATAAAGCAGATTTTTAAATAATCATGTTGACAAAAATACGTGTGCCTCTCTTCTCAGAAAAATGAAGACTAAATATCCTGACACTGTAATGGCTGAAATACCTGTAACTGAGACAAAATATAGGTAGGCACTCCACAGATCTGCAATAACAGCAAATACCTTTCCACACCTGACAAAGAAATAGGTGGCTGAAGGTATTGGCTAAAAGCAGAAGTGAAGAGGAAAGACCTAAATGGATTTCAAGATAAGAGTAAGTGTTCATTTCTTCCTCTCTGAAAAAAAACTATTTTACTAGTTACCAGGTGTTTCTAATTTGATTCATTTCATTAATTTCTTACAACTTGTTCAGCCAGCTCTTCAGACAATTGATTTTTATTGCTACATGCTTCAGTGACTTTCTACACTAGTTTTTTCATTGGCTATTCAATTCTTCAAATCTCTTAAGACTTTTATTCTATTTTGTCTGTCTTTTCAGAGTTTAGCCTGTCTTTTCCATCAACCTTATCATTTATTTAGCATGTTCTTCTATAATGCAAATATTATATATTTCTCAGATGTGTCACATTTACAAACATGGTTGCTACTTTCAAAGATGTGATTTCAAACTTCTCAGTGTAGGGCCACTGCTAGTGAAAATGGCTGACAAGACAGAAAGAAAGCAAGATTATGTTATTGTAACTTTTTGATATATACTGGACATCTGAAACAACAATATTTCAAAAGTACTTTCTAATACTAAAGCAACTTTTAAAATACACAACTCACAAAATCACATGATGATGTTGAACCTGCTTAACAAGATTGTTTTCATCCTTAATTATATCGGCAGAGTTCACACTGACACCTGCTGTTAAGATTGCCTAATTCTTCCAATTAGAAAACCATTTTCGATTTCATTGCTAGCTTAATTGTGTGGGTTGATCTTCTCTGGGAAGAGTGTCATCTTGAGATTAAAATTAAACAACAAAAAAAAAGAGTCAGTGTTTCCAGTAAAAAGTTTTTGTGAATTTCAAGAATGAAGCAGGGGATAACAGCTTGATAACTTCATGTAGACTCTTGTTATTTCATTTGAAAATTCAGTTATCTACATCCCTTGAAAGAAGAACTTGAAAATTAGAAGAATGATCATGCTGATGTCAGACTTAGACTTGCTTAAGTTCCACAGAAAGGCATCCATACTTGGCCAAGCTACAAGCCTCAGAAAATTCACAGATTAATGTATCTGTGACATAATGAAGTTTATTACAATTTTGTAGCTAACATCTTTGAAGATCCTACTTGCATTTGGCTCTGACAAATTGCCAGGAGTGAAAAAGACAGATGGGGAATGAAAACACAGACTCAGCAGGTAGGATGGTGAGGACAGAGGTGTAGCAATGGGGTGTTACAAACCAAAGAGGAGAACACAGGCTTGGTAAGGCATACAGATGAACACCGAAAAAAGAACAAATATACACAAGAGAAACAGAAGGAAATACTGGGAAGGAGGATAGGGGCCAAAGTATATTTAAAAGCTGAAGTATTTAAATCACGACTCCAAAGTCTTGACACTTCTCTGCTTTATGATAAATAATCATGAGGCAAACTACCAAGCTTCACCATCTCTGCCTATTGGTTGGTCCACAAACATGTTAATCTGTTTTGTTACTTACCAGCTAATCAAGTAATAATGGAGTTTTGTGCCAAGGACCTAAACAGCCCAGGCAGATAATGCACATGAAATGTCAGTATGCAATTATTCCCTTTCCCCACCCTGAAAAGTCAGCATCAGGTTTCTATGCAGCTGACTACATAACTGGAAACTGAGTCCAGATATGTGCTATTATGAAATCATTTTTCCTCCTAAAAGTGAGATTGCCCAATTCATGTTACATAGGAATAAATTAAGGCAATAATTCTAAAACACCCTCTGTTAAAGAAATTATGTTCTATATTACTGACACCCCTAAAGTTGTTATTGTTGAGTGCTCATCTGCTAAGACCTACGTATGAAATTGTTGTTTGTTTGCTTGCTTTTTAATTAGGATGAGTTTATGATTTATTCTTCTTGCTCACCCCCTCCCAGAGAATTTGGAATCAGGAAGCATAGGTTTTAACCCTGAGTTTACCACTAGTTCTCTGTATGACTTCTGCAAATTCACTAAACTACTCTGCCTCTGTTCCTTACAGACTCTGTCAAATAGATGTGTGTGAGTGTGTGTGATTTACTAACAATTTATAGAACTTTCCATATATACCTCAGCAACTACGCTTTGGTCCAGGTCAGCAGCTGCTGAATGTAACAAAGACTGCAGTTAATGTGAATAAAGAGCAATCCTCAATGTCTTTCTTTGATGTAGCACAGCTTAACATTCACACTTTTCTCCTCCTGTACTAACAAACCCACATAATCCCAATGTTTTATCGTCACCTGTCACCTAACTAACACTTTGTTAAGCAGAACACCTGCAATGATTTTAAACACAGGCCAAGGTAATTTAGCCACTCATGATCTACATTAGATCAGCAATTAAAATGTGTTTGGTCTGAAATGATCTGTTTGTCTCACTCTTTCCGATATTTGAGATATAAAAGACAAAAAAATCAATTTATTTTACCTATTTAAATAAGGAAGAATATTATAATAAATGATTTGTTATGATGCTGACTGATGTATTTTTGGGCTGGTATATTTTTCAAATATTGATATAGATTATGTTAATATATAGAATAATTGATTAGAATAGCTGTCCTGTTAAAGTCAATAGAAATGCTATCATGGGCTTTGTTTAGGTTAGGGTGCCAGAAAGGGATCCAAAAGCTTAATGTGGTGTTGGACTCTGAAAAAAGAAAAGAAAAGGAAAAAAAAGATATAGGTTTATAGTTTGCATTTCAACAAAACATTTGGAAAAAAGAAAAAGGCGCACAACTGCAGAAATGTTGCAGATGTTAACAACAGCATAGGAATGATTGTACCTGGTTAGAGAAAAAGTCATTTAATTCAGTATTCTGTGTTCAGTTGTTGCCATAAGTCTTGCAACATCTCTGGGTACACAACTGCTGTACAGCATTCACCAGGTCTTTGGATGCTTTCAGGGAGCACTGGGTACTATTAGGGGCGTTCTGCTTAGCGTTCTCCTGCAGTTCCCTATTTTTATGTTTTTACCCTTTGACTCTCCCTTCCACTCTCTTTTTATTATTATTATTTGTTGTCTCTAATAATAATTTGCTTTCTTCCTGGTTGCTCTTTCTGTAGCTTACCCCTTGTCTTTGAGGTCATCCTTCAGCCTAAAGAGCTGTAGCTTAAAGTCATTTCTTATGTGGAAGTTATTTTACACCTCAGATCATCCTTGTTGCCCTTCCCGAAACTTTCTCCAGTCCCTTGTATCTTTTTTGAGATGGTGGGGAGGGACAAGACCAGAACTGCACAACATATTACAGTCAAACCATAGATTTACATAACAGCAGAGTGACGTTCTCTCATTTGTTCTTCATTCTTCTCCTAATGATGCCTAACACTGGATTTACTCTTTTGATCATTACTGAGCACTGACAGATGTTTCTGGGTGACTATGTATAATAACTCCCAGCACTCTAGTCAGCTTTGAACTCTTATAAGTGAAATCAGGATTTCTTCCCTTTATGTACATCACCGTGCATTTATCTACACTGAATTTCAGCTGCCATTTTATTGCTCAGTCACTAACTTTTACTACCCTGAATAAATTAATATAATCAAACTTGATTACCTCACTGCTGACGTTCTTTCAAAAGCAATTTATGAGTATGTTGAACAGTAATGGTCCTAACATAGATCTTACAGAACCTCATCTGTCACTTCCTTCCACTGCGAAAACTGATCATTTATTCCTGCCTTCTAACCATTTAACCATACAAGGATCTTATCTCTCATGACATGGTACTCAGTTTCCTTTAAAACTCTAATAACAGACTTTTCAAAAGCCTTTTGGAAAAACCAAGCTATGCCACTGACATCACAGTTATCCACAAAACTGTTAGTAAGACTTCACTTTACAAAAGCCAACACAGCTTTTCTCAGAAAGATCATTTTTTATCCTGATATTCACAACTCTATTCTTATAGTTCCTGCTAATCTGCATGGTACAGATGTCACGCTTAAAAGCTTGTGGTTCCGCAGATCTCCTCTCAAACCTAAAAAAATTGCCTTCAGATTTTCTATTTTTTTCATTTGTAGGTGCCAAGGCAGTTTTATGCAAGAAGTTACACACTATCATGTTTGAGGAGCCATTCCACTATTTTATATTTCAGTTCCATTAGAACTCTTAGGTGAGCACAATATAGTCCTGGTGATTTTTTGCTGTTCATTTTGTCTATATGCTCCATAATGCCTTCTGTAGTAATTTCTTTTTCAGATAGTTCTTCTGAAGAGTCTCTCACAAACAAGATTTTAGCTTCAGAACCTCCCCAATTTGTTGTGCAGTGAGCAATGATGCAAAGAATTCATTTAGCTTCTCTGCAATGGCCTAACCTTCTCTTGAGTGCACCCTTTATACCATGACTGTAATTCTGGCCCTTCAAACTCTCTGGCATGCTTCCTGCTTTTGATATATTTGTAGAAAAATTTATTGTTACTTGTGAATCCTTCTGCTAGATGCTCCTCAAAACTCTTTTCTGTCTTGTCTTATTGTGCTTTTAAATTTTAAATGCCACAATTTATGATCCTTTCTATTTTTTTTTAATTTGAACATTGCTTTTTTGAAGAACGTCTCCTTGCTTTTATGAGGTTTGTCACTTGCTGCTTAGGTGCACTGGTTTTCTTTTATCCTCTCTCACACTCTTCTTAATAAGCAGGGCACGTTGGGCCCATGCTTCCAAAATGGTGACCTAAGCTGTCCACAGGTGCACTAAGAGGGTTTAATTCTCTTAGCTGCCCATTTTCAACATGCTTTCTCTATTTACGTAGATGCCCTGTAGCTGTTTCCACAAAATTACTGAAGCCAAGGATGTTATGGTTGCTGTTACAGCACGACTCTTCAACTATGAGGTTCGCAGCATTTTCTACTTGTGTACTACTGTGAACTAAATCAAGGACTGCATATCCTCTTGTATTCTCCCTAACCTACTGTTCCATGAAACAGCAACTGATGGTGTCTAACTTTTGATCTCCACGTTATGGTCTGATGTAGTTTTTGCCCTATTTATATAGGTAGCTGAAGAGGCACATTATTATTCCATTTCCTGCTTTGGCTGCTTCTCTGATTTTCTTAGAATACTGTAATCAGTATCACCATCCTTGCTGGGCAGTTACATAAAGCCAATAATGTATTTTTTGATTTAGGCTTGAAATTTCAATCCATATGGATTCATAGGGTTGTTTGCTGAAGTGGGGAGTTTCTTAGCTTAATTAGATTCTAATGTCTTTTTAATTTATAACACCATATCACCACAAAGAAGGCCTGCTTCAGCTTTCCTGTATACTTTTTGTTTTGGTATTGCAATCTTCTAAGGATTATCTTTTTTCTATCAAGTTTCTGATATATATACTATGTCACTGCTTTCATTTAGGGCTAGACATGCCCTCATCCTATATCTTAGATTTCAAGCATTTGTATGTGCCATGTTTGGTTTCTTCTTTAACTGGAACTCTGTCTCAACTTCCTATTTGACTGTCTTCTTCCCTCTGGCCTATATATCACTTGAGAATACAGAATTTCTGTAACATTAGCCATATTAGAAATTTCATTCCAAACCACATGCTCTTCTGCACCTATTGGTTTTCCCAACACCTTTTAGTTTAAAACCTCATTCATGATATTCCTGATTTTAAGTGCCAGTGTTCCCAAATCCTGATAAATCTGGTTCTCTGATTTTTGCAGCTTTACTACCTGGACAAGAAGATGATGTGTGTGTTTGACACCAATACTGTTGTGCTTGCTGAAATAATATTTTAGCAGGGTGCTTTAAAGCTGGGTCAGTTCCATGATCTATTTCAAGTAAAGGGCACCTCTGTCCCTGAGTTGTGCCAGCAAAACCAAGGCTGACAAGCTGTGGGGACAGAAAAAACAATGGCAGGGAGGGAATTCCTAAGTGAGAACAGCCACCAAACACTTCATGGTGTGCAGTTATGTCCCCAGAAGTACTCTGTATACAGTAATGTTCCCTTACATGAATTAATGCTATAAAAATGCAAAACAATTGACCACACTACACTGTTTGAGATCATGTAAGTTGTGAAAATTACTAGACTATGAGGATGAAAATTCAGATAAATATATTTGATTTAGAAAATTTCAGGTTTAAGTTTAAAATAAAACTAATGTTATCAGATTTTTCTAATACAGGCAACATAATTTCATTGTTTAAGGAAATATAATTGTATACCTTCTTACTGTCACCTTCCCCAACTTCTCTCTGTGTTTTCTCACTGTGTGCTCCTCTATATTAATAAATATCTGTGTGTGTGATATCTTGTGACAGATTCTCTCACCAACAAGTAAGAAAAAATATATCCTTGTGAAATCATAAAAATCTCTTAGCTACTTATCTAAATAAGTTATGAATGAACATTTTTGGTTATGGCAGATAAACTCACCCACCTTGCTGAAGTTTGCAACTGTTTTTTCTTCCTCAGGATGAAATTATTTAGCCTAAATTCCTATTCCAGGGTAACTCCTACAAACAGTTCTCTAAAGGCTGTAAGTTTGTTTTTATTAAAAATTTTTTTGAAAAATAATTCCCATGTACTTAAGTTGTCAAGCTTCTCCTGCCTAAGCAGAAATCAATAATATGTCTAAATACAAGACTTCTATACAATAATACCTTCACATGAAAAGACTGATTATCCAAACAAGGGTCCTTAGAGTGAAAAAAATAAGTAAAGCATAATTCGTATGAACTGAAAGCCTCATTTCAGAAACTGCTTTGTAAAAGGGTCTTTATATGTGGAAGACAGGATAAAGTCCCGAGACTGTATTCTTTCTTTCGAAGTTTGAAATATGTACATGATGTCAGAAACAAATTTACTTTTGCAACCATAAACTCACTGTAGCCATGAAGATAATGAACTTAGTAACTGGACATTCTTTACAACAAAATGACTATAGGAATGGATTAGAAAAGGCACACTATATATTCCAGCAACATCTGGACATGAAGAGAAGACCAGGGAAATTCATGCTTTTGGAGACCTTCTAGAATTTTACATTCTCTCAAAAAATCGTGAGAGGTTTTTTTTAAAAAAACAAAACAAAAAAAACAGTTGTGGTCAAGAATCTAGGGAAGCAACAGACTAGTACATTGCAAAATTACACAAAATAGCTGAATTCTGTAATTATCCGATTAAAGTCCTGATAAATTAGAAACATGAATGAAGGTGCAGGAACTTGAATGAAAATAGTCAGGAAGCCCACACTAACATTACAAGGAGATACAGACAAGTGCAATATGGAGAACAAACCCTCCTCTAAAATCAGAGAATAAACTGAGCAGTCTCAGAGATAATTCAGCACATAACATAGGAAAAATACAGAAAAATAGCAACTAAAAATCATAAAAAAAGCAAATACAGAGCAGAGAAGATGAGCAAAACACACAACCATGAACAAAAGTTCATGCTGTACTGTGAAGAAAAATAAAATGATTGACAAATCCTCTATCTGGAGTCATACACTTGTGGCAAAAGAAATTATTATGCCAAAGGTTGTAGACAAGGGAAAAGAAAGAGAGAGAGAGAGAGAGAAAGAAAGAAAGAAAAGTAGCATAAAATAGAAAATATGAACCTTAGCGTATCATGAGACATCAAGACAAGGCAGCATACAAACAGGAAATTAAATGCCAAATACACAGTAAGACATTAGTGGACCTAGTAGATTATGAAGACTCCTATATTATTACTCGAGAGTGGAAAGCAAGATTGCAACCACAAAAAGACAGATTAAAATTATACAATGTATGATCATAAAACCACAAGGATCATGTAATAAAAAAAAAAAAAAGATCCAGAAAGAAAAACATACAGAAAGCATAGAGGCTGGAATTTCAGGTAGTACAGACAACACAGAAACTACTGTCACTAAAAGAAATCATGAAACACATTACAGTAAATTTATGACAAATGACTTAAAACAGATACAAAAGCAAAACAAAACCAAACCCTCATAATATCTAGGGTAGATAATGCATTTTGGCATCCCTGCAGCAATGCTGCTGAAAGATTACCAGGTTCTATGTGAATGACTGGAATGTCTTCCAGGCATGTTACACCTAAAAACAGAAAAAAGCAGTTTAGCCAGTGGAGTATCTGCACCGCAGTGAATGTATTACATAAATAGAAGAAAAATGGGAGCAACAAATGCAACAACGAAGACACTGCTTGCGTCATATAGCCTCATACTGATCAACATCATGGTAAGAACTGAACATTTAGGAAAGCTGCATAAGCAAATGTGTTATCTGTTTTCAGTTTTAAATGTGGAATGTATCTTAAAAATCCAGTGTAGGACCCCACACAGATACTACTATTTTGTAGGGATTCACAGCTATCAAATTCTGATTGTCTGATGTACTCCAACACTGAAAAGGAAGGTAACTTCTATCTTTTAGACAACCAGTCTGAATTAGGGCCCAGCTGACAGCAGGTGAAAGTTTACATAGACATACGATATCTATGTTCAGTTGCACATATTAAAAGAAGCTGCTAAACTCAGTGTTGTTCTTACTGGATTAGTGGTCTCAGTTTCAAAATACACTAAGATGTCACCTTTAATACAGCTGTACTATCTGACTGTATCTCAGTATTCTAAAGAATTTTCTTGCAGAACAGACTTACAGCTTTATCATCACCAAAAATAATTTTATGGATGTTATTCAAGTGTCTAACACTATTTTCATTTACCTGTTTGACCATCATTAAACAGCTTTTGTAATAAACGTGTTAGAATTCTACACGGTATCAATCTTTCATCAAGATACTATTTTCCACTGTAATAATGCCTTTGGAAGCAAGCTAGCTGACAGGACTTGAAACCCAAGTCCCTTATCCACATAAAAGCAAAAAAAGAAAGAGTAGGAGGGACCCTTTCTTTGATAAATGAACAAACCAACCCAGTGAAACAGAACACATTTACCTTTCCTTGGAAATTAATATGTTAACATTAGAAAACTACTACTTTAGTAAATTCTTCATAGCAATTGTATACTGTAGTTCTTACAGTGTACAACTTCAACAATTACATACACGTTAAACCTTTGCCAGGTCTATTCTAGCTTTTGCTAACATAGTAACATGAGTGAAAAGTGCTACTTTTACTGACACTTCTACCTCACTGCAGGTTCTAGTTCAGGTTATGTCCTATCAGGATAGCACTGCTCTTTCTCACACAGCTTATTTCATTTTGGTAGCACGTATGAGTAAGTCCTAAGTGCATTTACTGCTTTGTGCCTACAGCAGGCAAATGTGCTGGTATAGCTATCAACAAGCCTGTCTATGGAGGTCTGGCTATACTCTGTACATAGAATACTGTAGGGGTCTTTATTTCTGTTACTTGTGGTTGAACAGGGAAATACAGTATTTCCATCTCTAAAAGTCATGCTGTGAATCTTGTGATGTGTTTTTCTTAAAGAGCCATTCCTTAAAGTCAAACCGTGATATAAAAATGCATTAATTAAAAATACATTTCCAGTTCACAAGCATTCAGACATACAAAAGCTAAAACATGACAATTCAAAACATAGAAGACAAAAAAAAGGAACTCCAAAGATGTTATGGTTAAATAAATGTCGTGACTTAAAACAAACTATGGAGAAAACAGCCAGCCTAGAGTATTACATGGCAACCTACAGGTTTAACTCAGGGAAAATCCTGTGCACTCCCACTTGGAAAACATGCACAGACAGATATTAGATAACACAGTTCCTGAAGAGGAAGAAATCTTTATTGAGCTTATGCTAATAATTTTTTGAAACACACATAAAAAGGATAAATTTGATTGTTTTTTTCCTGGGGAGAGTAAGGGACTCATCCTGACGTAAAGGTCATGCTAGAGTCAAAATTTCAAATCATCGGTTTTACTGACGAGTGCTACAGTTTCTGAATGCAGCAAATAATTCTCTGTGCCCTCTTAAAAAAAAACTGTTTGAAACATAATTTGACAAATAGAAACAATCTATTCAAATCAACCAAACCCAAACTGAAGTTAGATAGCTGCCATGGGAAATTTAGTCCAAACAGTTGAAGTATGGCAAAGTCATAAGCCACTGAAAATAGTATCTTAAAATGGTAAGGGTCTGACAACTGTAATAGTAAATAGTATCCTATTTAGCATAAATAGCTTTACTGAGATGGTTCACCAGATTTCATCAGTCTGCCTTAAAATGCAGTAGAACATTTAGGACTACTAGGTAGAAGTAAAACCTAGAATTCTATTTGTTTTGTGGCCTTGCGTGAACGACTTATTCTCTCTGTATTCTGTGGAAAGAATATTCTCTATATTCTCTCTATATTCCTCATCTGTAAATAAAAACAAGCATAATTTTTAATGCTACATATTTTAAGGGCTGACACTGTACCAAAACTACACTGCTCATTCTTTCTTTTAAAATTTAGTGATACTAGATAAAGTTCACGATGGAAAGAGCTAAAGGCTAACCCTCCAACTAGCGCTCCCTGTGTTATTTTAAAGATCCCATCTGGGGAACAGACCCATGTTTCCTTTGTATGGAAGCAGAGCATGAGTGATGGTATGGCAGGGTCTCACCTGAGAGTTGCAATACTGGGTTGCAATACTAGGGCACACCCAAAAACTGGGATGTTTTCTGTGTAGGTCAGCACCTTTGGAGTAATGTCAGCAACTTAGAGACTGTTTATTATTTTGTTATTTACAAAATATAATATTTTAAAAATATTTTGAAATGTCAGCATTTCTGCAAACGTAGATCCACTCACAAGCTGAGGAACAGTTTTAGCTATTAATGCAGAGCCTTTCTTTCAAGAGTTTCAAAGTGCAGATGAAAAATATTACATCAATCATGCACAAAGATGGGAAATTACACACAGATTAAACAGCTCAGAAGTCTGGAAATGGCTGTGCAAAGTGACAGACAGAATTTTAGACATCTTGTTTACCACTGAATTTACTTATTAAAACCCTTTTTTAAATACTCTTCATCACATATTCTACATACTCTTCAGAAAGAATTATTTTTCTGTCTCCCGGTACCACAGACTCTCTGAATTAAAATCCGGGGTCTTTTTTTACTTTTATACAGGGTAGTTTTGTACAGAATGAGGGAGTGATGCAGAAGTGTTAGAACACTGATATGCATCCCCAAACATACCATATAATTTTGGAACAGACGAAGCACAGACTTTTGCTGTACAAAATTAACCATGATTTTATGAATTACTGCTGAACAAAGACCTGCAGGTAAAAATGATGCAGAAAAGCCAAAATAGAAACTACAGTTGGCTTTCCCATTAGACTTGAAAAATTAGGTACAATTTTCCTTACAATCAGTCCAGACAGAAGCTGCTGCACATACAATCCCACTTTAAGTTCCTGTCAAGTATACATCAGTTCAGTTCAAGACTGAAACAGAACTCAAGATTCAAAGTTCCTAATCCTAATACATAAAACCTCAAAAAATACAAATAATCCTTACAGCAACGTTAGAACAAAATAAGGCCAACTACTTAAGACTAATGAGCTTGTGCAGTTTTTTATATATTGATTCAGTTGGGGGTTCTTTGTTTTTGTGTCCTGTCACTATGGTCTTATTAAGATCTTGTGAACAGCTGTTACCTTGTCTCATGTAGCTGTAAATTGCAGTTCACTGCTGAACGGACAGGCAGCCTTAGCAGTTTTCAGGACAGAACTAGCCTATAACCACGAGAGGCCACTGCTGCTCTTTGCCTTTTTATCTGTGTGTAGCTGGGCTGCATGCAGCAAGGAGTCAGTTCAAAGGAACTCCAGACAAGGGTCAGAGCAGCTTCAGTTCTCCTTTCCATCTTTATGCTCCAATGCTGCACTTCTGCAGAGCAGATTAAATATAGTACAATTTTTACTGACAGAAGAAATTAACTAAATATGCTTACTCAACCTTAGCCTTCAGGAAAAAAAGGAAACCTCTCATTCCAAAAACCTGATTTCATTCTTTGATATGATTAAATTTGGTAGCTAAAGGCAAGTTTGTAGATCTAATTTAATTAGATTTTTGAAAGGCATTTAACTCAGCACTGATGAAAAGAAAATCCATATATTATCAATAGAACATGGTAAATGAATTAAGAAAGTGTTAATTAACATCCAAAGATGAGGAAAAAAACATTAAATAATGTTTTTCTACTATAGTTTACAGACATCAGTACTTGGCGTGCCCTATTATTTTGATTAGTGAGCTGAAATACCTGGTTAATACTATTTGCAGAAAATATGGAGACTGACATAAAGGTAATAAATGTAGTAAATGATGAGGACACGGTCATTTGGATTGCTTGATGAATTCAACCTACTTCAAATTAAGTATTTCAATACAGGCTACTGACACATCATACATTTTGGAATAAAGAAACTGGTCAGACACTGGCCATATGGGGTGGGGGGAGATACTTCCCGGAAAACAATGAGAAGAGTTTGACCATCATAACAGTTGAGCAACTACAATTCACAACCTGGTGCAGTGGGAGAGCGTGTTTTGGATCAATCTTTGGATGATGAACTAGGTAGCCTTAAAAGAAATGGTAGTTTTATCAATGTTGGCAGTATTCTTATAGGAGTTCTCTTTATACTAATGTCCACTTTTTAAATAGTTCAAAAAAAAAACCAACACAGAACATGAAGAAAGAAAATGTAACACATAGAGTGTACTTTAGAAAAAAGACTTAAATAGGTGAAATTATTTAATTATCTAAAAATGATTAGTCAAGTCATCCATCAAACAAAAATACTGCATAAAGAATTGTTTTTAATGTAGCAAAAAAAAAAGGCAAGATAAAAATCTCAGTTTAGAGGCTGAAGCCCTGTGAGTTCAAATAGGAAACACAGCTTGGAAGCCATGAAGGCCATCAAGTGCTGGAATAGGGTGCTAAGGAAAGCAGCTGAATCTGTATCAGTCACTTCTAGAGGGCAGCCTTTAGCTACACACAAGCAATAGGTGACAGGGTTAAATGCTATTGCTTATGATTTTCAAGGACTGCAATTAAACGATCCAGTGGTCTCTTATGGCCAGAGGACCCTCACCTCACAGTAGGCCACGCAGGCAGCAGAGTCCTGGAGGCTCAGGCAGAAGCCAGCACTTGCTGCAACCGTTTACACAGCAAAACCTGCCAGGCTGCCCACCGAGGGGAAAGGTGCCTCACTGAGGAAGGAGACGACCCCTACGCTCGCATGTACACGTTATGTATCTCTCAGGCTGAACGGCGAAAGCAAAGTTTACAAAGAGGATGCCGGGGGGGGAGGGGGACGGACGGGCGACAGAAACCCTGCAGACGAGGAGCCACCCCGCCTGCCACACGGGTGCCGCCACCGCCTCGGCGCAGCCGCTGCCAGGGGCCGCCCCGCCTCTTCTCTTTGCTTTCAAAGAGAAGTTTCAGCCCTTCCGCCCGAGGTAAAAGCCTTGGCGGCGCCGCACCGCGCCGGCGCCCTCACGCCGCAGGCCCCGGCCGCAGCAGGCCG
>NW_020450691.1:37575-141097 GCF_003343035.1 Apteryx rowi
GCCCGCCGCCCTCCCCCTCCCCGGCAGCGGCGGCGGCCGTTACAGTGCCCCTTCCCCCACGGCCGGGGGGAGCCGGGCGCGACGCGGCGGTTGCCGCCGCTCGCTCCCCCCGCGCGGGGCAGGGGCGGGCGCGAGGCTGGCTGCGGGGGAGGGCTGCTGGGGAAGGGGTTGGCGGCCCGGGCCGGCGGCCTTGCCTTCCTCTTCCGCCCGGGAGCTGTGGCTCGGGACCTGCGAGCGCCGGTACCGGCGCCGCGCTGGCCGGTGAGGGGCAGGAGGAAGAGCCCGGCCGCGCTCGCGGCAGGCAGCACAGGAAGGTTTTCCAATCCTTCCGCTTCTCCTTTCCTTCCCCCCGCACTCCTCCCCCAGGCGAAATTCATAGCAGCTTCAAATAAATAACGATAAGCGAATGAAAATAAGATTCAACTTTTCTGTCAAATTGCAAAGGAAGCCTTTCATTTTTTGAGGCTTTAAAAGCCACCTTTCTAGTGATTTTCTTTGTGAACGTATGTTGAAAGAAGAACTGCCTTTCCCAAGCACGTACTAGTCTGTCTTGCACCCTCATGGGTTTTTTTGTTCTTTGCGTTTCAGTGTCACTGATGACTAGTGAATATTTCAGAACAGACTTGGTTTGATGGGCTTGTGGGTTTTTTTGACACTAATTTTTAGCTAGTGAGTTTTATGGATCTTTTGTGTAGTTCATTCCTGCTGATGTTACCAGGGATCTATTAGTTGTATGTAAATAAAGCCCACAAACTGCAAAAACACTGTTTCAGGTAGATCTGCAACCATCTTCAATGATTTCTCTTTAAGCACATGCGTGTAGGAGTAAATTTTTTTCCAAATAGAAGGGGGAGAGATTTTACAAAACATCCTTCAAATACCATGGTTATTTCAGTCCTGAAAAGTCAGTTAATTAATATTTGCAATATATATTTAGAATGTCTGGTTTTTTGAATGYTTGCAGATGAGCTCTGACTCTTTGAGAGGAATGTGTAGGTGAACCTTCTGTGTCTGGAATACTTTTTGCAGAATTGAAATGTGCTGGCATTCAAAAAAAAAATTGCTGTACTGTAACATGAGTGATGGGAAGTTTGGTAAAATGTTTTCTCCCATATGGAAATCTGTGGACCACAAGCTCCAACCAGAAGATTATATTCTTTTGTTTTGTTGGAGGAGTTGATCTTGGCTTTTTAACACTATAAGAATATAAGAAGGACCCAAAGAACTTTGGCTACTGTCAGTTTTGGAAGCTGAGATTTTTTTTTTCTTTGAAGTTCTTTTTAACTGAAATGTTTACTTCATTCGCTAATATTTCTTATAAGGATAGCATTTGATATGCAGTTAAGTCCCTGTTACAATGGCATTATATATGAATAAGAAAAAGATCAAGACTACGATACAAGCTATCCAAAACAAGTGCCTAGTAGCTGTGTCCACTTTGTTCCTGGTTGGACCTTGATCTCAGACCCTTCTGGCTGAAGGGGATTACTGTGAGTTGATGTCTAATTCTCACATATTTTGCATTTTTCATGTATTTAACTTTTTTTTTCAAAGAAAATTGCTGATTTATTAATCAAATTATTTCATAGAGGGAGTTTGATTCCAGATAAGCAGTCCAGAATTACAGGGTCTGGGACTATTACGCAGGGGATTCAGAGACTTCCATGGTCCACAACTGTAAGGACTCCATCCCACATGGGCAAATATTGTGGGTTCTGGAGTCTTTGGTTGTAGAGGGTTGAGCAGCTTGGGAAAATGGCAGAGTCAGCAATTGTCAAGATTCATATTCTTGTCCACAGTCACACACGGCTGGAAGGAAGTCGTGAATGAAGAAGCTCTGGTTGAGCAGGACAACTTGCATTTGGGGCAGTTGTGTTTCTAGTATGTTTAGCTCTTTGCCCTATTCAGTGCAGGCTGATGGACTGGAAAACTGATCATGGGATTTTGATGCTCCTTGATTTTTGCACTGGCTACTTAGCAATGGTCCTATTGGTTATATATCTCATTTTGTACAGATGTGCAACAGATTCTTGGCTCTTGCTCTTCTGAAAAATTCAGGATGTAACCGTGAATATATATGAAGCAAGAAAAATACATTAGAAAAAGTGCTACTCCATGTAGATGTAGATTTTTTTTTTTAAAGAAAAAAAAGTACAAGCAGCTGTTAACACATAAATGGTATTAACAAACTAATAACACGTTAGCACAGGTTCTCACAGGTTCTCCTGGCATAGCCTCTAAATTGAGAAAAAAGCTGCAGAAGAATTGCTCGTGTGTGTGGCCTCAGAGTTTCTAGTGGCTGTTGTACTTCCAAATAACCATCACGACAGTATTTGAACTGTCAGAAATGCAGGCCATGCAAATTTTCTGTAGTTGGTTGTGTGCCATTGCCAAAATTCATTTGAGAACCACTGGCTGAGGAGCAATTCTGTTTCTGTAGGACTCTCTCTGTAAGACACTAGAGGGCGATTTCCACTCTTACTGTGCAGTTAAGGTGGCACAAAGAAAGCATTCAGGGGAACATTTATTGTATTCTATTTATTTTGGAATATGCTTTTTTTTTAATGTTCCTTTGTTGAATATATTTCTTCTTCAGATTTAAGATTGGTTATCTTAGTGATTTTTTTGGGGGGTTATAATCCCCAAATGGTTATGTTTCCTTTCAGTTTTACTTACTGGCTTTGCATAAGATACTCATTGTATACTTTAAGATGTTAGCATGATAGAGATGCTCATTTTAATTATTTTTGGAGGTTGCGAGAAGAGATACCTGAAACTTGGGGAGGGAGGGGGGATCTTAAAACACGCAAGTGTTTGGGAAGATGCCAATATGATTTTGCATTAAGAAAAGTTTTAAAAAATACAGTAGGTCTCATGTTGTGAAGATGTTGTTTTGTATGTCTTTTTATGTTTTAATTAGAATTTAGTAACAAACACTTGCTATTAAGCTGAAATTTAAATAAATACCAGACATTTATTGTTCAGTTAGATACTGAATGAAAAGGAAGTGAAGACATTTGTTATAGATCAAAGATAATATCTTGAGTGCTTATGGTTATTTTATTAGTCATCTTAGTGAACAAGGCTTTATGCTTTATATAGGTCTGTGGGTGGTGGTTTCTTGAAAACTTGATGCTTTGTCACCTCTTCTTTCTGCTAATCTGTGAGAGTTTTCATCTTTCCCCAATTCAGGTGTAGTTGTTTCTGTGAGTTGGTAGTTACTGTTCACTATTTCTGTCATTATTTGAGGTGTAGGAGAAACACTTTGAGGATTCTATTACTGTTCTTGCACCCTCAGTCTTTTTCTTCTCCTGAATCTTCCTTACCCAGAATGAAAGTCTTTTCTGTTTGTCCCAGTATGGTTTGTCACGGTTTGAATAGCAGCAACATGAAATTAGCATTTTTTGACTTTCACTGCTGTCTGACAGTTTCCACTTAGCAGGAGAGGAAGTGGCTATTTTTTTAGGAAGTCTTTGACCAGCAAAGTGAAATATTTGCAAAATGTACTGAACTGTTTTTTAAGCCTGGAGTGTATAGCCCGTATTTAAATCCAAAGACTGCTTTCACAGAGGCTTAAACTTAATTCCATGATGAGCGTATTTAAAACTGAGTATTTTGTGCCTTCACAGGGCATGAATTTTAACAGAACTCCCCGACTGAAGGATGGTGAATACACAAAGTTAAGAAATGTTATTGTGCAATGTAGCTTTAACTCAGCCTTCACAGAGCTGCCTGTATTCTGTTTGGTGTCTGCTTGTCCTCTGGCATCAGTGAGGGTATGGATTTATTGCATTAGGGGAAAGTCAGTTTTGAGGCTTTACTCTTCAATTTGATGTTATTGGCCAGTTCAAAATGCATTTTTCTTTGGTTTATATCAATTCAGTGAAGACTTACGTAGGTTATTTTAGTAGTTGTACATTAAGGTCTTTATGTGTTGAGCTCTGATTTATAGATGAAAGTAAAAATAGGTAAGTGATGTCTTGTAGATAAGAATGAAGGGGTTGTGGTACTGTGTGTGGTACTACTGTGGTCTGTGATGTGGGCTTAATTTTGTGTGTAGGATAGCTATAGGTAATTCCCATTTAAACCATACAGGAGGGTCACCCTGCTCAAACTTTTGCCTTAGAAAAGAGAATCTTTAGGCTTTAACAGTGATACTTTTGTTCTGTCATCTCAGTGTTCTACAGTAACTGCAGGATCCAAGTATGTGCATGGGCTGTATATTGTGTGTCTGCTAAGAGTCATTAGACTTAGATCACATTGGTGTTTTTTTAATTCCATATTAATTCTGCACTATGCTTGGCATGTCTGTGTCTTCTTCCCCGTAATTTAAGTGGTTACATAACTTGTTAAATTCTGGATATGTGATAACTTCAGTCCTTGTTCAATCTCTTCTCTGTATCTTTCTGCTCATTGCGAGTCCTCATTACTTTGTCCCCTATTACAGTCACACCCTTCATATTTCATTAATTCCTATGCATTTAGTGTTTGCAAATATAATTATATTTCTGTTTGAGACCTCTCTTGTCTCTTTCTTTAGAATTATTCTGCTGTAGCTTGGTTGTGTTCTCTGTCAGGAAAAGGGAAGGACATCAAGCAAATTTAGTTCATCCTTAAATTCCTACCAAGGATATAGGTAAGGATCAGGGTCTCAAGCATGTGAGACATTTAAATCATGTGAAAATAAACAGTTGAAAAGTGCATGCTGGTTAACTTGGTGTATTCATATACAGCTGTTGAAAAAGCTTAATACCTTTTTTGGAATAAAAACAATATTTGTCTGAATGTCGGATGAAGCCATCAGAGTTGGCTGAGGATATGTCTCTTTTCTGTTATCTGATGCTCCTGAAGCAAAATGTCTGTATTGGTAGTACTTAAATCCCAGACTGACTGCTGACCAAAGAATAATAATCCCACTTTTTTTAATATTAGCAAATTTTAATTAATGTGCGGATTTTGGTCCAGTATGTGGAACGTGAGTCTCTTTCCCACTTACCCCATTAGCGGAGATGAGAAATAGCTATTGACTGTTTTGTTTTTTTTTTTTTTTTGGTGCTGAGTTAGGTTTAGAATAATCTGAATTTTTATCAGTAAAGAACAAAGCAAAATGTTTGAATGATTCATTATTATCTGTGTTTCATGATTTCTGATGTAGTATGAGGAAACATCATAAATATCAGCATCCCTGTTTTGTTCTGTTGTCCTACCACTTTCTTTCTGCTCATAAGTTACCAAATAGATTTTGATAGGGTCAGATCCTCATGGTGTCCCTAGACTTGTCAGCTGCCATTTAGCTTCAGTGACAGCTCTTCATCTGTGAATTCCTTGAGCTTGAATGGGTGTTTTATGCGGGGTGTTCTCTCAGTCTGCTGCTGCTAAGCTATCAGAGCTCTAATAAGACTGTGCTGCGTTTACAGCTGAATGATTCCATCTGTGCCTTGCACAGAGAGGATTGCATACTGCCATGAAGCACAGTGCTGCTTACATAAGGAAGAAATGGTTAGGAGTGCAGGCCCTGTTGCTCTAGTTCTGTCTTCCTCCTTCCACATTGCCATCAGTGGCTTATAGCAGAGAGCACCTCCTTGCTGACTCAAATCATGAGGTAGATTTTTCAGAAGGCTGTATTACAAAAACCTATAGCTCAGTTGACCCAAAGTTTGATTGCTAACACTGTTAGGCACAATAAGTTTCAAGAGAACTTGAAGGTTGTGACATTAAGAGTATTTGAATAAGTCTGTATTTGAATTGGAATTTTATTATCTTTGATATGTACTTGGCAAGGTTTTTTTTGGTACTTTTTGGTGTCCTTTCTTCTCCTATTGCACTTTGGACAAACTGCAAGAAACAGACAAAATGTTCCTTTGACAGTACATAATGAGTTAAGTGCTCCCATTTTAGTTTAATTGTATTGATACTTGACTGTCTCTCTCAAGCTGTGATGAATAGTGTTGATTTATGTTGCCACTGGCAAAGGTTAAAATCACAAAACCCAGAAAATTACAGTAGCTTTTGCACTGTTTCTTCACAGTTAATGAATGCAGTGTTTTAAACTTTGCAACTGTTCAGTGAGGTTTATTATTTATAGTAGGGTGCAGACCCGAAAGAATAGCTTGTTTTTCAGGAGATTTGTTAGTCTGAAATTTACTTTGCGGTGTGTGTGTGTTTTGTACATTTATAGTCATCAATAAATAATTTCTCTCTRTTCTCTAAGAAAATGTAACATTTTCATGTGTTTTTTGTTGAAGCTGTATGCTGAATAAATTAATGTCTTCTCTAAATAGAAACATAACTTTTAGTTCTGTGTTGTTGACTTGAATGACACCATTACCTCTGTTAACAGACAGTAGACTTGTGTTTTTATCAGGACAGATTATATCTAAAGATAGATAGATTGTTTAGTCTGTGTACCCAGTCAATATTTACATTTTTCTGGGAGCCTGTGTACCAAATCGGCTATTTATGATAAAGTTGCTCATCTGATAAATGATGAATTGAGATGATGAAGTAGGTTGTTGTTTATGTCAATATTTTAATTTTGTTTCCCTTTGGTAAACAGGGAATGTTTTGATGTCACTGAGGTTTTCTGATTTTTTTTTTTTTTTTAATGAACAGATTTGATTAATTCATTTAGAAGTATAGGATCTGTATCCCATTGCTAACTTTCTGAATTAGTATTGTCTTCATGTGTTCGGGTATTCAAAAATATTGATGTTTAAGATGAGTTTAGTATTTTGCAGTATTTAACTTGCTTCAGCTTGCTTTGTGGTTCAAGCCGATGCATTTAAAAGCATTGTTTCTCTGAAATAAGTAAAGAAAATCATGCAACTAGGTTTCATTGCTGGATTTCCCAGAACTTTGGTAATGTAAGTTGTTACTTTGGCTTGCTATGATATACAGATATTGGTATAAATAGTGTCTTCATCTGATTATTAATTTTTCTAACAATAAAAGTCTGTCAAACTTATTTCATTGTTATAGATAAGTGATTTTAAGACTGGTTCAAATCATATTTAATGAGGTTGTGAAGCCTAACTGAAAAGTTCAAATATATTTCAATTGTTTGTTATTTTTATTATTGACAGTGTCTTTTCTGTTTTTCTGTTGTTCCAGTTCTAAATACAACATGACATTTATGTCCTTGTGGTTACTAATTTCTTGATTTCATCAGGGTATTCTGAATATTCTCCTTGTTACTGGAAGAATAAAATAAAAACTCAGTTCTTGCATATTATATAATAAGGAGCTTTGGAACTCTCAGAAATATCCTGTATTTGGTAGGTAATAAAGGACCGACTTACAGTTGAGCAAGTATATAATGAGAAAAAAGATTATCATAATTTCATCTTTCCTTTAACTAGTTCAAACAAAATATTAATGAAGAAATGGATTCACATTTCAGTTTTTATCTGCATTAGATCTCAATCCTGTCCTTTGAGTGAAATTGAAGGAGTTGAACTCTTAAAGTTCTGTAGGTCCAAATTGAGCCATTCGTACCAGCTGTATGTACTTAGAGCAGTTTTAAGCCTGAAGATCCTTTGAAGATTCTGGAATCTAACCTAAATTTATTTGCTGTGCCCTAAGACCTTGAGATTCATTTCGGCAATGTGAGTCTTCTGCCAAGCAACCCTCTCCTTCAGGCTAGAGTGTATGGTCCAGTTGCTGATCTCTAGGATCCAATCCTGACTCCCCAAACTTCTCTCTTTTGCTCTCCAGGACACTATGAAAGATATGAATAAAAAAGCTTAGGATTTGACTTTGCATAGAGTTACAAAGTTTCTTTCTTTCTTTTTTTTTTTTTTGAAAGATGATATAAGATGTAAGCAACTAATTTTCTAAACACATGCGCTCTACCTCTTCTTCCTTGGAGCCTGAGTGCATTTAGGAAGGCAGAAAGGCAGGCAGGCAGCTCAGGGTTTACAGTCGCTCATGAACTAGTCTTGAGAAACTCCTGACACTGTGATACAGGGGTATGATATGCTCAACTGCTAATTTACCAAAGCTTAGGCTGTTTCTTCAGTCTTTCCTATGAAATATTTTAAGATTGTGCTTTTGTTACCCTTTCCTATTTATCTTGGTGGTAGTCATTTTTCTACTCACTATTTCCTTTTTACTTTTGAACAAAAAGTGAAGTGCTCCTTCTCATATATCTCCTTTGAAGCATCACAAGGATTTTTCATTAATATATAATTCCTTTTAAGTCTTGTTTGAATTATGTAAGAAAATTTACAGTCTATAGATTAATCAATTTTGTGGTTGATATAGATACACATTTTGATGAAAATTCTATAGAAATTTTACTGACAAATAAGTGAGCATCTTGGTAATCTTATTCAGATGTTAGTGAACACTTCGCTTTTTCTGTGTTTAAAATTGTAGGAGAGATATTACCACCTTCGATTATTTCAAAGTCATATTTTTGCAAGCTGGGTTGCTTAGGCATCATTTTCATGTGTTGTCTGGTGTCTTTGATCTTGAGAGTGAATGTTTAAAGGTGCTAATCTCCCTGGTTTGTGAAGAAAGTTTAAAGGCCTTTTTAAAGTCATGATTTGTATCATATTTCAGTTGTCAATTTAGAGTGAGAGGTCAGGCCTTGATAGGGTTGAACAGTTGCTCCTTTTTCCAGGGGAGAGGAAAGCTTCTTGCATTAAGTTTTCATATAGTCCGACTATTGGAGTAGATTTTTCTTTCCCTTCTCCTTTTCATGTCATGCTAATATTTATATAAACTGATTTTTGTGCACTTTATTCTACTCAGAATATTTATCAGAGAAACACTTGAATGACCGTGTATTGTAATTAAAGATGTGCTTTTTAGCTTTCGAAGAATTGTGACCGTTTCAGGGAAGGAAAAAATAGTGTCTGCGCATACCACGAATTTACAGCTGAGAGTTCTTTAAAGGATGCAGTAGGTTTAAGTTTATACATGTTAAAGATTTGTGATGCCCAGCAAATTATTTCCTCTCTAACAGAAGGATGCCTAACTAAATTTTGCAAAGCAAAAGTTAATCAGGACTTGGATAGTCCAGAAATGAGAAGTGTAAGTCCTTATAAGATTGTTTTCAATTTTGATTTTTCACCCCCAAAATCTTCTCCTGGAATATTTCCTAGAGCTTCTTCAACTACAAGCTTTTTAGATTTATTTTGAGAGTCTTCGTGGAAAGCAAAAAGGTGATCAGGACATAAGCTGCTGCCCTTTTTAAGTGATGTTTTGAATGAGACTAGACTTTAAGGTAGATCTAGTATTGAGCAGGAATACTATATGAATATGAATCTTTGGGTTTCCTCAGAGGGAAAAGGAGAGTGCTGTAAACTATTAGATGTGTTGCAGTTTCTTTTGCAAAATTCTTATGAATGTGGTCAGAATACTGACTTTTCCAAGAGGAAATCATCACCCCTTGCGTAGCTAGATAATTAAATCAATGTTTTCTTTTCTTCTGTGTTGTTGATACATTTTGTTCTATTGTGGTGATGGTAAAAACTGAATTCTGTGTTTTTTGATGTAGTCTTCAATCTGAAGCATGAGTCAACTGATTTTTATTGTTATTTTATTAATACTGCATTGAAGGATCTTACATTTTTTAACCCTCTCCTGGCAATTTTTTTCTTAAAGGTTGTCTTAAATAAAATTAATTTTCTTAATAGTACAGTATCTTCTCAAATGTAAAATGTGTTTATATTTTTTGGAACCTGTGATTTTCAATTTCTATTTTCTGGATAATCTGAAAAGTATTCAAGATATAAGGAGAATATTAACAGGACCTACTTCAGCCATTTGAGCAATAGGATATAGAAGGTTCCAATTTGTTTATCAGAAGTCGTATGACCGTGTTCAGAGCAAGAAAACTGCATGGGGTTAGTTTCGGTCTGTAAAAATCCTGTTTTCCATTGAATGCATGTGTGCAGAGTTTGACTGGCAGTTGATTGTCTCTCTCTCAGCTAGCTGAACCATTGGTCTTGGTTTTACAACTGTAAAGGTAGCTGATGAGGGTTTTACATTGCCAGAAGTAGAGGAAAGAAAAGATGCCTAAATTAGTCTTCTAAAAAAAAAAAGAGTGGAAGTAGAGAGAAAACCTGCGTAGTCAGAACTGCTGACTATGTTGTATTAAAATGTTTTTTAGAAACACATAATGCAAAGTTATTAAAAGTAACTTCCATGCTTAGTGTATTTGGCAGCATTTTATATTGTTGCAAACTGGATGGGATATTTATGAAATGGAGAAATAAATGATTTTAAATTACTAGGAAAAGGTGTTTATTCATCTCCTAACTAACTGACAGTTACAGAGGTGGATATATTCCTTAAATAGCAGGTCAGTTGAAGCAGAAATGTGCTCTTCTTTTATGCCAGAGATCTTCAAGATCCAGTGAAGTCAGAATCTTGTACACATCAAAATCTTACAAGAGTCAGAATAGTTTCTGCTTCAAAGAATTCTTGTTCTTATAATAAATTATAAGTAAATGAAATAAAACATTTTACAAAATCTTTTGATGCTTATTTTGTAGATGGTGTTCTGACACTGAATATAGAGAACRATAACTTTCCCTACCAATTACCTAACTTCCATAAGTGTGAGATCTGTTTACTGTCTTTTCCAAAAGAGACCCAGTTCCAGCGCCATATGAGGGATCATGAGCAAAATGACAAGGTATGAATTTTAGTAGGTATAAACTTAGAAAAGAATTTTAGTAGGTATAAACTTAGAAAATACCAATGTATATTGATATTTTCGTATACTGACAAGTAAAGCTGATACAAGTGTTTTAATACTGGAAATCATATTCAAGGTTTTCTTTAATCATGTCACTGATGATTACCACTTCGGGACTTCAGAGTGTGGAGAGAAACCACACTTTGGTAGAATTTAGTTAAAAACTTGTCTCCAGTTCAGTAATTTTTAGTTGTAGTGTAGCAGTTTTCTTTGCTTTATAATGTTCAAATAGATAAGAAAATGTATGGTTTCTTTTTAAATGAATTTGTAAACTGATTCTGCACATTAGCAATAAAAAGAAAATAATGTTTGTATTGATTAACTGGACTCAGCTGATCTCTTACAGTTATTTTCAATAAAGTCAAGGTATGTAGTCTAGTATATTTTTATTCAGTAGACTAATTCATCACTTCAGTTGCTTACAAGTCTAGTTTGGGAAAGAATGGGGGAAATACAACTTTGTGATTAAGACTCTGCTGACTTATTAAATGGAGTTTTTGCCACCGGTTTAATATGTAATTTGAAGCATTTTATTTAATTTTTGTTCCTTGGTTTCTATTTTACAAAGCTAAAACTACCTTAAATATGATGGAAAAATAATTTTAGTAATGTTTGAGGTAGTGATAGGTATATATTAAATCTTACAAAATGCAATAATTTTGAGAAGTTAATCCATAAATATGAAGAGCTACTGTACAAGTTTCATGTTGTAAAGATGATAACATTAACTCCCCCACCTTTTGTTTTAATTTGAAATCATGCTTCCTAGTATTCCACACTCATGTAAGAACTATCATATGTAAAAGATAAGAAGCTCTTTAACAATGAAAACTGGTTGTGCAGATACCAAGCAAAGAGCAGGTAATCCTAGCATAAACTAAGATTGCAATTCTCGGAGGGCTCTTCACTTTGCTGGTTGGATTCTTAATTGAGCCTAAGGAGAGTTTAGTATCTCAGTTAATGTAGATAATGTATTACTGGCTCTTCCAGTAACTCATTCTTCTCTCCTGCTACTTTCATGCTCCTCAGAACAGTCTCAATTTCTGAGTATCCTTTTTCTTTAGTTCCCTTGTCCTCTTTACCCAAATGATCTTGAAATACTGTATGAATGTTTTCAGTAATGAGACCTGAAGAAGAGAAAGTAATTAAGACTGTTCGGTATATTCTTAGGTATATTCTTAGGCATCGTTATTGGATGTAGGTACTTGAATTACTTTCTTTAAAATTTTGATTTGTATGCTTGCAAGTGTTGCCAATAACATATGTAGCTTATGGGAAGATTGAATTTTGTCTTTATCTTTGCTATTTTCACAAACAGCCTCACCGATGTGACCAGTGTCCAATGTCATTCAATGTTGAATTCAACTTGACACTTCATAAATGTACCCACAATGGTGAAGATCCTACATGTCCTGTGTGCAACAAGAAATTCTCCAGAGTAGCTAGTCTGAAAGCTCATATAATGCTACATGAGAAAGAAGAGGTAATTCATTAAGTTTGATAATTCAGTTTGTAAAAGGATGAACATGTTGTGGTTCTTATACTTAATCTGCAGCTGTATGCTTTGGATTGCAAGGTTGAGTAAAGGAAGCACAGAATTTATAAAGGAGAACATATTTTAATAATACTAGCTATAATGGACATACCACATATGAGACTTTCCGGTCCAGGCCTGCTCTTACTAACACAGAGGATCTTTGCATATTTGAAGGTTTTAATAAATCATGACTGATAAATATACTGTAAATAAAATTAAATTACCTGAAAATTGGGCTGTCTTTTAACTCTTTACAAATATTTTTATTTTGGAACAGTTTCTGTAGTTTCATGTACTTCAAGAAGCCCATGTGTAGTAGTCAGGGTGGTCATTTGTTGACAGCAGAGGTCGCTTTAGAAAATTCCTGTTCTTAGTGGTCTTGTCTGTATTTGATTTGTATATTCTGATTACTGCTGAGGCCCTTTCACCATCTATTCCCTGCATCTTTAAGCTGTTTCTGTTATCTAGAAAAAAAACCCTCTTTTTTCTTTTTCTTTTTTGGTAGCAGTCATTTCAACTGAGTGGACTGCCCATTCCTTTTCCCTCCTCCAGTCTTATTTTCCATTTTGATAAGTTATTGGTTACATTCTCAACAAACAGTTAATACATGTTACTATTTCTGAGACTTTGTTGTAGTCTTTACTCCAGTTACCAGAGTTGATTGTACTGCCCAAAATACAAAGTTTTACATACAAAATACAAACAATTATTATCTCTTCCTCCTTTGAAAGCTTTTGAAAATTGCATTCTGCATTGGAGAATTGGAGCTGAATYACTGCCAAAATTCTAATCGTAAAGATTGTACGGCTCTCCATATCGACTGCAGACAGCTTACAGCAGCTTTGACCAGTGAGCTTGGGAAGATCTTTAATCCTGGTATCAGTTCACATTTTATCAAGTGCACAACAGAGCTAACATGGGAGGATTTAAGTACAATTGTGTTGGGTGTTAATGTATCTATAATGGGGCACAGGTTAATGGATGCTGATTGAGGGGAGTATTTTTTGGATTGCTAAAAAGATCAAAGTAAGGAAATTGATGGTCAAGAAAGATGCCTAAGAGTGCTTTTTAGAATTCATTTGTATCACTAAGTGATTTTGCATCCAACTCAGCTGCTGATTATTTTGATGGTTTATGCAGATGTCAGAAGAATAAGTTATATATAGGTGGTATTTGGTTACAAGTAACTTTAAGTAGTAATAAATTGGTTTGAAATAAATTAGAATGTCAGTGAAAGAAACAGTATTTACAGACTAAGAAACCTCAATCTGTGCTGTGTACCTACAAACTGTAAATGGTATTAATTCAGAGAAAATTTGAAGCCAAAGGAAATAGTAGAGTTGATGTCTGATGAACACATTTTCTATAAATGTGGTAGGCTAGGGGTGGACCATGAGCAGATCAAGAGCTTATGGGTAAGGATTAAGGGGCAGACTAACATGGGTGGCACTGTTGTGGGTGTTTGCTACAGGCCAGCTGATCAGGAAGAGGAAGTAGATGAGGCCTTCTAGACAGCTAGAAGTAGCCTTACAATCCCAGGCCCTGGTTCTCAGGGGGGACTTTAACCACCCTGGTATCTGCTGGAAGAACAACACAACAAGGCACAAACAATCCAGAAGGTTCTTGGAGAGCACTGATGATAACTTTCTGACCTAGGCGATAGAGGAGCCAATGAGGAGAAGTGCACTGCTGGACCTTGTACTGGCAAATAAGGAAGGACCGGTTGGAGATGTGAAGGTTGGGAGCAGCCTTGGGCTGCAGTGACATGAGATGGTGGAATTCAGGATCCTGCAAGGAGAAAGCAGGGGAAAGAGCAGGATCATAACCCTGGACTTCAGGAGAGCAAACTTTGGCCTCTTCAGGGACCTGCTTGGGAGAATTCCATGGGATTGGGCCCTAGAAGGAAGAGGGGTCCAAGAGAGCTGGTTAATATTCAAGGATCACCTCCTCCAAGCTCAAGAACGGTGCATCCCAATGAGCAAGAAGCTGAGAAGAGGGGGCAGGAGACCAGCATGGATGAACAAGGGGCTCCTGGCAAAACTCAAACAGAAGGAAGTATACAAAAGGTGGAAGCAAGGACAGGCCACTTGGGAGGAATACAGGAATGTTGTTCGACTGTGCAGGAATGGGACTAGGAAGGCCAAGGCCCATTTGGAGTTTAATCTGGCAAGGGATGTCAAGGACAGCAAGAAGGACTTCACAGCAAGAAGGACTTCTTCAAATACATCATTAACAAAAGGAAGACTAGGGAAAATGTGGGCCCAGTGCTGAATGGGGCAGGGGACCTGGTGACAAAGGCTACAGAGAAGGCAGAGTTACTGAATGCCGCCTTTGTTTCAGTCTTTACTGTTAAGACTGGCCCTCAGCAATCCCAGACCCTGGAGGCAAGAGAGAAAGTCTGGAGAAAGGGAGACTTTCCCTTGTTGGAGGAGAATCGAGCTAGAGATCACTTAAGCAGACTGGACATCCACAAGTCCATTCGCTTTGATGGGATGTACCCACGAGTGCTGAGGGAGCTGGCGGATGACATTGCTAGGCCACTCTCGATTGTTTTTGAAAGGTCATGGTGATCAGGAGAGGTGCCTGAAGACTGGAAGAAAGCAAATGTTGCTCCAGTCTTCAAAAAGGGCAAGAAGGAGGACCCAGGGGACTACAGGCCAGTCAGCCTCACCTCCATCCCTGGAAAGGTGATGGAGCAGCTCATCCTGGGGGCCATCTCCAAGCTCATGAAGGATAAGAAGGTGATCAGGAGCAGYCAGCATGGATTCACCAAGGGAAAATCATACTTAACCAATCTGATAGCCTTCTCTGATGGAATGACTGGCTGGGTAGATGAGGGGAGAGCAGTGGATGTTGTCTACCTTGACTTCAGCAAGGCTTTTGACACTGTCTCCCATAACATCCTCATAGACAAGCTCAGGAAGTGTCATTTAGATGAGTGGATGGTGAGGTGGATTGAGAACTRGCTGAATGGCAGAGCTCAGAGGGTTGTGATCAGCGRCGCAGAGTCTAGTTGGAGGCCTGTAGCTAGCGGTGTCCCCCAGGGATGAATACTGGGTCCAGTCTTGTTCAACTTATTCATCAGTGACCTGGATGAAGGCACAGAGTGCGCCCTCAGCAAGTTTGCTGACGATACCAAACTGGGAGGAGTGGCYGATACACCAGAGGGCTGTGCTGGCATTCAGAGAGACCTGGACAGGCTGGAGAGGTGGGCGGAGAGGAACCTCATGAAGTTCAACAAVGGCAAGTGCAGGGTCCTGCACCTGGGGAGGAATAACCCCATGCACCAGTACAGGTTGGGGGTTGACCTGCTGGAAAGCAGCTCTGCGGAGAAGGACCTGGGAGTGCTGGTGGACACCAAGTTAACCATGAGGCAGCAATGTGCCCTTGTGGCCAAGAAGGCCGATGGTATCCTGGGGTGCATCAGGAAGAGTGTTGCGAGCAGGTCGAGGGAGGTGATCCTCCCCCTCTACTCAGCCCTGGTGAGGCCACATCTAGAGTACTGCGTCCAGTTCTGGGCTCCCCAGTACAAGAGGGATGTGKCACTACTGGAGCAAGTCCAGCGAAGGGCCACAAAGATGATTAGGGGACTGGAGCATCTCTCTTATGAGGAAAGGCTGAGAGAGCTKGGCCTGTTTAGCCTGGAGAAGAGAAGGCTGAGAGGAGATCTTATCAACGTGTACAGATATCTGAAGGGAGGGTGTCRAGAGGATGGGGCCAGGCTCTTTTCAGTGGTGCCCAGCGACAGGTCAAGAGGCAATGGGCACAAAGTGAAACACAGGCAGTTCCGTCTGAACACGAGGAAACTTCTTTATTGTGAGGATAACATAGCACTGGCACAGGTTGCCCAGAGAGGTTGTGGAGTCTTCATCCTTGGAGATACTCAAAAGCCATCTGGAGGCGATCCTGTGCAACGTGCTCTAGGTGACCCTGCTTGAGCAGGGGAGTTGGACTAGATGATCTCCAGAGGTCCCTTCTTACCTCAACCATTCTGTGATTCTGTGATAAATAATCAATTCTTTTTTTATTGTTGTTTTACTGATGCCGTGAAAATATTCACATGAAGTTTCAGTCTCCTGTGTAGAAAATGAAAGGCAGGGTGCATACTGTTTCTTACTACTTCCACAGTTCCAAAGAAGTTATTTGTGGATTTCAATTTGAATCTACTTCTCTAGCAGGTGAAATATTTAATACCCTCACTTTTATATAAGGAAATTCTAACGAAAATTCACGGCTAATATGCTTAAGGGAGACTTTTTTTACTCTTCTGTATCTTTGTATCTTATTTTCATCAATGCACATTACTCCTCAACTTAAAACTCCATTTGCAGCTTAAAAATTAAACTTATAAAAACATCAGCACCTTTCAGTTGCTAATGAATACATTCATGTATCATAATTGTGATAAAATGGAGGTGATCATAACAAGGATTAATTCACAGAGAATTACAGGAATGACTTTCCCAGTGGTTATACACAGGGCCTATAGGAGAGCTACAATTTGAACTTGAAACATAAGGTCTTGACCATAGCAGTGGTTGTCACTCAGGAGTTTTTCTGAATGTGCAATGTAAGAATTGCAGTTAGCAGTGGCATACATTCTTCTTCCTGCTTGCTGTCACTTTCTTCCTGTTAGAATAGTTGAAAACCTGAAAACAGAGTAGATATGTGCTCACTTTGGGAACATACGTAGTAGTGAGGAGGCTACTGCACAAAGCTGGTTTGTTTTGATGATTGTGGTCTGATTTTGTGCTGCATCAGTCAGCTTTATCTACATATGAGAGCAGAAGGGCAGTAACAAGCAACTAGTGTTGCTGGTTTCTTAATCTCTGCAGTTAGCTTTAGGAGAGCATGTCTGTCTGTGCTGAAATAGAAGTTTTGATGATTGCTCCCGTGAGATGTACCAAAAGGAATTTTCTGAACCCTTTAAATCTAGCTTGTGAGAGACTTTTCTCCTCAAGTTCTTTGGTGTTTTCTGTGTGACAAACTGGTGTAATGAAGAACAAAAAATCCCCCACACTTGAAATTCCTCACTTTCAAGTAACTTTCTTAAACTAGTCCTACCTTTTTAATTTTTTAGCAAGTCGCAAAGAATGTGTCTTGTGTAAATATGCCCAGTCTTGTAGAGGATTCCTGTTTCTCTCCACTTCCACTAAATGACAGTTGCATTCAGTGTAATTTTTTGCCCTGGCGAGACAGGAATGCTAAATACAAACTGAATATTTATTGCATTAAAATTGTTGATATATCTTCCCTCTCCAGTAGCATGAGCTTTTGTTGGAATTTAGGAAAACCTTTATGTATTGAGCAAGTTGAAACTGATGTGTTTGGTGGATGTAAAGTACAATTACAGTTATTCAAATATAATGAACATTACAAAAGAGATAGGACAAGGTATTTTGTTTGTCCTGTCTTGTAATTCAGAAGCAGTGGGCTTTGAAAAATCACTAATTAAAATAATCTTTTACAGATGTTAGGAGTCATTGATACTAAAGAGAGGAAGATCATGGGTTTAAAAGGATTCCTACAGATATAGGATGTGATAAAACAAAGATAGTGAATATGGGCAGAATTAGATGAGTAAAGCCTTATAAAATTAACTTCTGAAGTATGGAATTTTAAGTCTTACATAGCAGTGCGTAGGCAGCCCTGTTGCTGTGAGGGTTAGAAGGTGGGTTTAACCATAGTCAGGTTATCAATGTGTAACCACTGATTCTGTGACACCCCCCCACCCCCAGTCTGGTACTGCCTACTGCAGAGGTAAGCTATTGGGCTTGATCTATTGTTTTTTTGTACAGCTGTTCTATTTTACCATGTTCTTGTCTTGCTGCATTGAATTCTAAAATAATGAATAAAAATACATATACTTTAGCTGTCTGAAATGCTTCCTGAACCATTCTTTTGTTCATGAAGTTGCTTAATAGGACGTGTGCTAAGAGAACATAACTTCATAGATGTATGCGTCTGAAAGATGCTGAGAAGGGAGTGACACACAGTTTGTATCTGGAGGGCCATGTGCTTGGTGTGGCATGCATTATAAGTTTTTCTTCAGATAATTGTTCCCCGCTTGTACAAAAGGATCATTATAAAGCAACTTTGAATAAGACCTTTCTTCAATAAGAAGTATTCTTATTCAGATGTGAAAGTAGAAAAAAAAGTAGTTTTATTGTCCCACATTATAACTTAATTCCAATACTTATAATCTTTAGGTTAAACCTAAGAAGTCATTTTGAGATAGTATTTCATTAGAATACTCATCTTCAGATTTTAAAATTTTGGGGTTGGAAAGGTTTTCTGGTAGCATTACAGAATCTTTGGTTTTTTTCCAGACTTAGGGAACAAATTTATTGTCAAGCAATTTAAAAATAGCACTGCATATCTGCTCCTTTTTGTTTAAACACTCTTATCAACACCTTTTATTTAAATGAACACTTTTTTTGCGTTGTTGATCATTCAAGGAGAAGAACAGAGAAACAGTTTCCATTTGCAGTGATAATAAACACAATTATTGTAAAATTAAATGGGGCCAAAACTGTCTGCAGCTGCTTGCTTACACCAGTAAGGAACATGTAACAGAAGTATTGCTAAAGAGATGGTGAACATTTTTGACATTTATTCTTAATCCTGTGCTTTGATTCTTGTAGAGACGCTGTGAGAAATAAAATTAATGGTTTGAAAAGCAAAGAAAAGTCAAATAAATGTATTACTTTGAGCTTTTTTTGAAACACTAATTCACTTTGATTCCTCCTCTGAATTTCAGAGAAACACCAATGCTTTTGCATTAAACATTGCAAGTATAATTTCCATGCTAAATGGCATGGAATACTGATTTAACTGGAAAGTGGCATGTTTCACCCTGCTGTAAAATTAATGGGTTTAAATGTTATCTGTCAGAAATATTGTATGTCCCTACTTATTTCTGTCTTCTTGTATGTGGAGATAGCTTGAGATAAGTTGGTAGTAACTGTGGTAGAATTTCTGCTAAAGAATAAGCAGTGATTTGTATAGTTTTAACTAATAAATTACAATTCAGATCCTGAATCTAAAATTATAATGTTTTTGGTTAGAAAATGTTGGAGGGTTTTTTGTTTGTTTTGTTTGTTTGTTTTCAAAAATGTTTATGTAGACTGTAATCTAAAGGCAATAAGGTAAGTTTCCATGTGTATTTTGAAATAGTCTAGCAAGGAAATAGGGAGTGGTGATGATGGTGCTGAAGCATTTGTTTTTGCTGCTGTAAGAATTTCTTCAGAATTCAGTTTTAGTGGATTTCTTAAAAGATAAGCATGCACTTATTATTGTTCATGATTTATATTAGGGACACACAAACTTGTTTCGCTTTTAAACTTTTATTGCTGCTTGCTTCCAGCTGCCCATGTTCATAGAAGGATACATTCATCTATTTGAGCAAAGCTTGTGAATATGTGCTGCTGTTTGTGAATATTTTTTAAAAAATCAGTCTCTATTATCTCTTTCAGAATCTTATCTGTTCAGAGTGTGGAGATGAATTTACTTTACAGAGTCAGCTGTCCATACACATGGAAGAACACCGTCAAGAGTTGGCTGGCAGTAGAATCCACAGCTGCAAATCTTGCAAAAAGGAGTTTGAAACTTCCTCACAGCTAAAGGAGCATATGAAAACTCACTTTAAAATAAGGTGACAGTTACTGGATTTTAACAAAACGAGCAGATGTTACTTTTATGGTGAGAGCTAGGGAAAGCAGGAGTAGCTTTTCCTGTCAACAGAATACCTTGATCTGTGCAGATCATTTCCTTTCTTTAATACGGTGTTAAGAAATGGCTTTTTTTAATTTCCTTGTTGAAGTAGGTGGTGATTTTTTGAGATCCATTTTTGCTGTTTTTAGTATTTAGGGACCCATAATAAGCATAGTTCCATCTACTAGCTATTTCTAAATATAGGTTAAGTCTTTTCTGATACAGATTGCTTTTGAAGTGTGTTTATGTGTGATTTTTAGTGACTAATGTAAATACATTGAGACAAATGTATATTAATTTTACATAGGCATTACTTTAATTGGAAAAATCCTAATGCATAGTTTCTGCAATGAAATAAGTTATTCCTTGCAATTTCCTTCATTTCTTTTCTTTCTTTCTTTTTTTTTTTTAATTTCTTGCGAACAGTCCTCATCACAACCTGCCCTGAGTTTGTTGTAAATCTGAAAAAGCATAAAATCAAGGGAAAAGAGGCCTAATAGTTCACTTCTTTCTTTTGGTGAATATTTGTTCTGTYCTTTTTTTCAGCTGTCTAGCTTACTTTACTTTTAAGAAGGTGAGAATTATTTTAAGTTAGAAGAAATAAAAAATTGTTTCTATTGATTTAGTTTACACCTTAGGAAAATGTAAGATTTTGACAGATGACTTGTTTTTTTAACCTTTACTCTGTTTCTACAAACAACAGAGGGGAACAATATATATTTAAAAGTGAGAAATATCAGATACTTCCTTTTCTTTATGTAAGCAGATGATGGATATTGGGAGGTCTTAATAGTTATGTTCCAGGAGGTTCCAAAAGGAATTGTTGCAGCTTTCCATTTGCAAACTGAAAATTGAGGGTTTGAAGTATGAAGTTATATTTTGTTTGTATTGACTTACATAAATATATAATATTACACAGCATAATAGTTCTTGTGAATACCTCCTGTGTAAATTAGGATGAATAAGTGAAGAATAGATGAGTGAATATAATATGATGGCAGTGATTTTGAGAGATTACTATGCATGGTACGTTTTGTTCAAAGTGTGCAAGATGTGAATGAGATCTAAGTCTAGTTCTGTGTTTCATTTGCTGTACTTTTGTTAAAAATGTCCAAGATTGAAAAGGCTTTTTCAGCAAGGAAGAAAAAAGAATTTGACATGGTATTAATCTTTGGTGGGAAGGGATGCTCGATGACAGAATAGGAGAAAATATCATTTGTGCAACCTTAATTTTATGCTGCATATAATTCACAGATTGTTTCTTTAAGAACGGCTTTTCTGACTTTGCAGAAGAGAGCAAAGCTCCATCATTTGTTTATCCTTAGTTTCCTATACATGGATTATTCTTTGATCCAAAGCTTCCTTGTTTGAGATTTACCTTGTTTATCAATCTGAAGGAATTGCACTTTGGTTTGATAGAGATCTCTGAGGACTATAACACCGGCCAAAATATTCAGGTGTAGAAGTGTTGCATTAGCATTCAAGAAACTACTGTCCGTAGCTGTTCTTTACTGTCATTTACCAACAGTACCAAGACAACTTGTATAAATTAAATTAATGAGCCAGGTTAATGAATTGCGTGAGTATTCCTACTTTCCCTAATCTCAAAGCTAATATTGCTCAGATCTGTGTTTCAGTTTTCTTAAATGTCCAAAGTAGAAATGATTTTGGAAGGAAAAACATGGAAATTCTGATTTTTGATTTAACATAATTGTCTCATATTGTTTATATGAATTAGTGAAAAGTTAATATTTTATTTAGCTGTTTGAATGTGTAGAGTATGTTTATTTAAAGAATATAAATCAGTAGTTAAAAATACTATTTATGATTTCTGCTTTTCATCGTAAAAGAAGCTTCAAAAAATTATTTTAGTGTTTAAAATTACAGAAAGCTTTCCTCCCTTAAGTTGTTTCAGGAAGTAGTTGTACTTTTCCTCCCCAACAGATCTCTTCTGTCTCCTAAAACATTTGAATGGAAAATTGTTATAGGAATTATAATTTAAATTTAGTGTCTATCCTTTATTAGTAAGATAATTGTCAGTGTAACTATGCATGATGAAATATTTTAGATTTAATGCAGTGGTCTAATCTTGAAGGAGTATCTCCACAGTTGTCTCCAAATTGGTTATGATAACATTTCCATAGCAAGGTGTCACACCTAACAGTTCAATCAGATGTCATTTCTCATCAGAGTGTGTGTTCTGACAGTCAGACTGGTCTAGATCTGCCTTGAGATGGAAACTAGAAGCTCTAAAATCCATGCTATTCTCTCCACTGCTGTTTAGTCTTCAGTGGATTTTGCTCTGGATACTTTAGTAAATTTTAGCAGATGTAATTAATATTCAAAAGTAAAAATATTACCCAAATTCTATGGTCACTCCTCTGCTTCTGCAAGATTATGCAGAGTTTAAAAATGTACGTACAATTTGTTTGAAATAATCAGAGGGGAGAATGTGCTATCCTTTAAATAGGCCCTAAATATATGCATTCTTCCAGTGTAGAAAGATTTATCATTTGAGTAAAAGTTTAATGACTTTGTGGCTTTTGCACATACTCTTAATTTTCTGCAATTTATTATTATTATTATTATACCACCCTGAGTATGAAGGTGGTGGTATATTTTGCATACCTGCTCCACGTTAGTTAACTCCTGCTTCTCAGTTGCATAGAAAATACCAGGTATTTAAATTTATGTAATTTCTGTTAGTGTTTAATCAATACTGACAAACTGAATTATTATATAGTTGTAAATATTCAGGCACTTTAGAAAATATGTGTAGTGTTACAGATACCATATTGGTTTGCCCACTACCTGTTTGTTGCAGCTGCTTTAGCTGAATTGTTGTAAAGGCTTGTAAGATCTTCTAGGTTTAGGTTTTGTTTTTTGTTTTTTTTTTTCCAGCATAAACTCAGTTATGTTGTTTTTCCGCATTCAGCAGTCATTGTAACTAACTAGGTTTATTTGTGGAGAAATGAATTATGAGGGTTTATATAATCAGTTATCATGACTTTGTGGAGCGTATAATTTGTATTTGTGGGTTGGTGGTGAATATTTAGGGTGTTAAATGCTAAACCTGTTCTTGTTAGATTGCAGAGAATGTAATTGCGTCCTAATTCATGAGATACTCAAATTCTAATTAAGAAAAAAGATCTTGCTATGTTGAAGCAAAAGAAAACAATTCCAAAATTCCCACCAGAATGGTAATTGTGAAGTCACTCTATACATGAATTTACAGTAAAAATGTCTCTGGAAAACCTCTGAGATGTATCAGGTTTATTATCGAAATAATTGTAAAATTATTGGTGGTTGTTGTGCAGGTGGATTTGAAAAAGACTGACAACTGTTAACGTTGCCCTTTTCATATCAGTAGAAGAAAACTTACTGATATAGCTGATACTGCACATTGTCACCAAATTTAACCTGTATGTTAAAAATGGTGTAGTAAAATAAGCTTCTTCTAAATAATCTGTTTAATATGGGGATTAAGGTATCTTTATTTATTTTTTTTTTAATTTATTGCCAGGGTGTCAAATACAAGATCTTATAACAGAAACATTGACAGAAGTGGGTTTACCTATTCATGTCCGCACTGTGGAAAAACTTTCCAAAAACCAAGTCAGTTAACTCGACATGTTAGAATACATACAGGTAAGACGAAGTAATTATTTTAGATTGCAGTTGTTTTTACAAAATTCAATTACTTTTGAAATACTAAATACTTTTCTGTGTTAAGACTTGAAGCAATAGTTTGGCAAATTATATGCTGTTACCTGTTTGCTGAAAACAAATTCCATTATGTGACTCTCTAATATGAATCATTCGAAGCTTTATAGATTTTAGTTACAAAACAGTGACACAAGAGGTCACCCTTTACCTGCTTTAAAAGTTGCCTCAATATAATATCCAAAAAGTCATTGAAAAATAACTTTCTTATTTTAGAGTCTATTCTCTGATACATTATTTTAGCTTTTGTAGCTAGAATTAAAGAAATAACACTGTAGACACTTTTCTTAAAGCTTCAAAAAGTTCAAGTGCATTTGTAATTCTTCTGGAAGAATAGAGAGATGTTTGTCTTTTGGAGGAATCACAGATAGAAGATATAGTCCCTATCTGCACATGACAGTGGGCCATTTTAGTTCCAAATAGTAAATACTAATTTAATTTATGAAGTATGTTATTACTTTAAATATGTAGCTAATTGGATTATTATCCATCCAGTTGCTTGAGGTTCTTTAAAATATGTAGGAAAGAAGATCTCTGCTTTAAAGAATTTAGAATCTTTAAGTCTTGAATTTTACATTTCCTCACAGAATTAGGATTTAGTTTGTATAATGGAAGTTACTTAGAAGCATTTCTTTAGCTTAAGTTTGCCTTTATAGGCCCACCAGTAGCTATTAGTAGAGGCTACGCATTTGACCTATGAAATCCCAGTAGGACTTTTGTCATTGTCCTTCAACAAGAACTGAATCGGTGTTAAGAATTTTAACAACACATTAAACCCCACATCTTCAAAAACCTTTAGCAGCAGTAGAGAACGTATACATTCTTTCATAGTTAGTACTATGTAAATTATATTCTTGCAATCTATTTCAAAAAATAGCTGCTTTACTTCAAATACTATGGTGTTTAATTAAGAATTTATCATTTGGAACTATGTGTAATTACAGCTATCAGTATACCTGAAAATAATATAAAAATACTCATCAAAACTGCTTTTGTGTGCATAATGCTTAGCGCATAGTAGAACTTATTGGTATAGCAGATATAATGTTCAGCAACTATAGTTTTTTTGCTATAGAAATGTTGTAACAAAGCAAAGAGTTAAATTTTCTCCAGATGCTGGAATTACCACAGATAAACTGTTTCACCAAAAGAAAAAAGATTAATATTGAGTTCACAACAGCCATTTCCAGTACTCAATTAAGATAGAAGATGGTAAGAAAGTGAACTTTGTTCTTAATGTCTGTTTAAATTCACCTTTGTTTTATATTGATACATTTCTATTTTTCACTTAAGGATTTGTGGAAGGTTTTCAGGTTTAATCTGTTAATGTACAAATAATTATGAGTATGCACAACATTGGGAATACTAAAATCAGGAAATTGTGACAGCATTCCTGTAACAATATTGCCTAGGATTTTCTTTACTACGCAATAGTAGTATGAAATATTAAAAAAAAAAAAGATGTTTTTAAGTTATTTTTGAGCAGGATGCACAATATCTCAAATAATAAAAACATTTTATTGCAGCTTTTTGATAGGTGATGGTAAAGAGAAATGAATGACTATTAATATTCATTGGGGGAGGGGACCACGGGCCATTTTTGCAATGTTGTTGTAACACAATTTTTAAACTAAATAAGCTAAATTTTTGAATATTAGTTGTTTATTACTGTTATTTCCCCCCAGTGTGTGTGTTTCCCTGTTTACCTGTGGATTTATGAGTTTGGGGTAGAAGAATAGGTTATGTTTTTTTGATCTTCTTTTTTTCCCCTTTTCCTCAAGTGTTTTTGCATAGCAGCTTCTAAGATCTTCCAAACAGCAGGTTGAGGAAAGCTGTTTTTAACAGTTGTTTCATACAAGTTTCATTTAATTTACCAATTGTAACTAATAATTATCAGCTAGGTCATAAATTTTTTTTCACAAAGGTACATCTTAATCATATTAGATACTGAAATTAGTGGTTGAGATAGACAATTTCATTGTCAAAACACTTGATAACATGTGTTGGTATGTTTGTATGTATATCTATATGCAATATTTTATCTGATACGATTTTTCTTGTAGATGCACATAATTGCTAACAGACTTATGTAAAGCCCCTTGCCTTAGTTCCTTCTTTTTTCCTTTAGGTGAAAGACCTTTCAAGTGCAGCGAATGTGGAAAAGCTTTCAACCAGAAGGGGGCATTGCAGACCCATATGATCAAGCACACTGGTGAAAAACCTCACGCTTGTGCCTTTTGTCCTGCAGCCTTTTCTCAGAAAGGCAATCTTCAGTCACACATACAGAGAGTTCATTCAGAGGTAAATACAACTATTCATAAAGTGATCGGTACTAATATACTGCTTATTGGTATTTAACCTTCTCAGTATTTAAATTGTCCTGTTTGCTATTCCGAAGCTCACTGGAGCATTCTGCAGCCAATATAGATTCCCTGCTGTAGTATACGTTCTAGTTTGCTGGTTTTACCTGCAAATTCAGCTTTCCCAAAATAGTTTAATCTGAATAAATGGCTACTTAGGATAAGTAGGAAAATCTTCATTTACTGTTGTCTTTTCAGTACATTGATAGATAATCTATTAGTGTTTTTAGATATATAAAAATGCATTTACATCAGCCTTGGGAGAATGAGAACTAGAATCAGATGAAGGTTAAAACAGCAGGTTCTCCAAAAGCCGCAAAGAAGAAAATGGTAAGAAATTTCAAACTAAATAGGAGCCCGCTAACTTGTGTGAACGTTGTTTCGATTTGATTTTAAAAAATCTTTTCAGAGGCTTTTCAGTTACAGGTGGAGAAAATTACAGTAGAAGATAAAAATAAAACCAAAAAACAGTAGTATCTCAGACCTCTTTATTCTGATACATTTTTTTCTTTGTGACAAATGATTTTTAAGATAGAAAAGATACTGCTATGATAATGTAATACAATCTCCTGAGCAGCACTGACAGTGGAACTTTGTTCAGTGATTCCTTCAAAATCAGCTCTGGCAATTTGTGGTTGAACATACCCATAGAAAGAAACCTAGTTTTGATCTGAAAGGAAGCAAGTGGGTAGAGGCAGCTCCCCCCACCCCTCCGCATGCAGGATGTCATCTCTCTGATCTCATTCTTTCTCTTAACTCTATGTCTAAGGTATGCTTTCTCAATTTCCAGTGTTGTGTTACAATGATAGATCTTATTTATTAGTTTTTTTCCTAAGGATCCCTCAGGGTGTTAGAGTTTCTGCTTTTTAAGTTACAGTCCCTTGTAGAATATGTCTTAGTGTTTTATATTTCACTTAATTATATTAAATCATATGTTTACATTTTGTATGACTTAGTGTGACTAGTCTTTCTCATTATCCACAGCTTCCTATATAGTATAGCTTTTTGCAGCATGAAAAATACAGCAGAAATAATTTCCTAATTTACATTGCTGATTTTTTTTTCAATATTACAGGGGTATTTGGGATCCAACCGAAAATATTTTGCGCTTTTTTCTCCACTATTTCTTAAGTGCTTTCTCTTCATCGCATCCTATTGCATTTCTTGGTCCTGAACCTGTATTTTAGTTACTGCTTTGGCTGTTTTATTAATTTTTCTTTCTTGCTGTTGCTGAGTTTCCCTCAAGCCCACTTGCAGGACTCTGTTGATTCTTGATTTTATTCTGAAACAGTCACAGAAACTCACAACAGTTGATAGTTGAAACAGGTTGATTCTCACTTAATCTATCACTGTTCAGTCTTACCTGTACTTTAGGAGTTGATGCCTCTTTCTGAAATGTCTTCCTACCAGTTCAAGCTTGTTGTCAGGGAATACAGTATTCCATATTATATTGACAGCAGTGCAATATATGCTCTTTTGAAGACTTTAAGCACTGAAATTCTGTGACTGTTTCCTCTTCTCCCACTGTACCTTTCTTATAATATCCCATCAGAATTTTTTTCTTTATAAAACAACTTCACAAATCTTTCCTTATGCTTGATAAACCTTTAGGATCTTTTGCTTCAAAAACAGTAAACTCCTCCTTCGTTTTCTTTTTAACTCTTTTCCAATGGAATGTGTGCTAATCTTGTCATCAAAAACATCTACTTGGCAAACAGCTTAAGTACAGATCCCTTTTTTGCATGTGTTCCCAAACTGAGCCTGTGAGGCCATAATAAGTGACTTGTAGTTGATACCTAGCCTGCAGTGTGTTGTGTGTACTGTAACCCCAGGAGCTGGTCCTGTTACCCTACCCCATGCATGCTTACAGGTTGGACTACCGAGTCTTGCTATGCTAGAGTTGTCCCCCATCTGTGGAAAGCGCTGCACTGGTTCTTACAGCTTCGTGATAATCTGAGAAGCAGGGGGAAAGGAAGATGGTTTGGAAACTGGAAATTTATTTGCCTTGTCTTATATTAATTATCTCATGTGGACASTCCTCCAGTCCTTGCTGTGGAAGTCCCAAACAAGCTGCTGCTGGTTACTCTCTGATCCTGTCTGTACTCCCTCAGTTCAAACTGCATCATTAAACTTTGCTGCCCTTCATACATGTTTTTTTGTTTGTTTGTTTTAATTTTTCCATGCAGTCCCTATGGTCTTTGACCCAGTTCATCTCACCTTCATTTTACTTTGTTACCTAAAAACAGATTTTTTTTCTTGGAAACTTATAAAAGAGATTTTTGTAAAAGTAAACAGAAAAAACAAAATTTGAAGATAAATTATCTGCCTCTTTTCCCTTCGTATCTCCTGATTTTCATTTGTGTTAAATATGTATGTTATTACATCTTCAGGCAAGTCTTAATTGGTGAAGTTGCTTTTTGGATTTTGTTTCTAAGTGTGTAATTCTAGGAAGTTATAAGGAGGGAAAAGTCCAAGGCCTCATTTGCCAAATGACATTTGTTTTGCTCTGTGGTGCTTCCTAAAATTGAGAGGCAGTCATGACATGACTGTCATGCACGTAGATGACAGTTTGCTTGATTTCAGGGAGGTATCAGACCTGTCCTATAACTGGACATCAGCAGCTTGGGGAAATTAAACATTTTAACTTTCTTTCATAGTTCTATAATGTATTTTTTTATGCTGATAAGAAAGATAGTATTAGGTATATTCAGGAAAAATATACTTTTTTGTCTTCTTGAAGGTTAAGAATGGCCCTACGTATAACTGTACAGAATGTAGCTGTGTCTTTAAAAGCTTGGGTAGCTTAAATACACATATCAGCAAGATGCATATGGGTGGTCCACAGAATTCTGCAAGCTCTTCAACAGATGTATCTCATGGTACAGCGGTAAGCCTTCCTTGCTATATTACATAAATGCTTTCAAGAATTTAATTATTTTATATTTTAATTCCCATAATTCTTCAGATAGGTTAGAACTACAAAAGCTGTAGCTGTCTTATGAATATCTTTTTGAAGTTTTGTGTCATTTTTTTGGAATCAATTTATCTAGTTAAATATTGGCACAGCAAATGCAAAAAAAAAAAAGGATTTACAGTTTGAGAGTTTAGATGAGGGTTTAGATGAAAAATTAACAATTTTATTCTGCAACTAAGTAAAATACAACTTTGCTACTTACAGATGGTGGCAATGGGGGGGAAGGTTTCCTCTCTGTAGATAACATGAAAATAATTGAGAAGCTTCACCAGACCAATGGACTTTAGACTATTCAAACTATTTATTAGTTTTAACTCATTTGCAGAGGTTAATTATTGATAAAATGTTAGTCCATATGAACACAGACTAGATGCTTGTTCTCAGTATTTTTGATAACTTGTTTTAAATATTAGCTTGTTATTTGACAGATCATAAAGGAAAAATCTTAGCTTTGTTAGAATCACCAAATTTTTTACTTCACCAAGATACAAGAAAAAGTTAAAATGAAGAAAACAATTCGTCTTTCATAAGCCCATTTCATTTTTTGAGCCAATACATGTTTAATATTATTTAATATGTTCTTTGAAGAGACCTTCTACTTTTTCTATCTTTTTTTCCACTCTCTTCCTCATCATTTCCAACTTTTATGCTTTTAAGTTCAACATATGACATGCAATTTCAGTCTTTGAAGAGGAGGGTTAAAGTTGTAAAAAAAAAATTTGAAAACTTAAATTTCAAGAGTTCTGACAATGTCATAAACATGGTGAAATATTTAAAGTCTCACCTTCATTATGCAGCTGTATCTTGTTTAAAACAAGTGTCTAGTTAGTGGTGTTTGGAGAACCATTTGTTTTTTTCTAAATTTCATAACTTTTTTAATATGGTAGATGCTATTGATCTCTTCAGGTTAATTAAAAAAAGATTAATGTGTCCTCTTTGCTTACAAATACATATAATCTCTACATCTTTTTGTAAGACATTCATAAGTGTAATCTTAAAAGCCAAATGGAAGTGGAAGGTGTCATACTACGTAATGTTTGCTGGCCAGCTGTGTTTTTCTTGTTTTGTTTTGTTGTTTTTGCATCGTAGTAACTCAGTTGCATATTGCTGTCACAGAAGCATACTGCCATTCTCTTTGCCTCGTGCATATTTCTCTGCTTGCATGAAGGAGTGGAAAAATATAGAATACATCCCTACAGTAGTATCAGCAAAACGGGGAATGTTTTTTTAAAAAGAATGCCAATTTAACAAGGAAGAACAAGATGACTGACATATTAATGACATGTTAAAACAATATTACTCTTTCTGTATTTAATTTTGTATCTGAAACTGCAGAGATTTATTAATTAATTAATTTTATTGCTATAGAGAGATGGTACATTCTTAAATTAGTGCTAGTATTCTTAGCTTAGAACCAGCTTCTTCATTCTGGTCACAACTTTTGTGGCTTCTTTAACATCAATCTTCAGTATATCAAGTATCAAGTATAATACTTCCACCTTACTGAAGTTTCTGATTAGTCACTGTCATCCCTTAGTATGGACAAGGGGAAGAGCAATGATTTTGTCTCTATTACGTGGTTCTAAAGGTTGAAGGCTTTTGAAGTGCTGTGCTACCGAAGAATGCATTCTTGTCTGGTACATGAATATGTCTTGTAAAATATGTTTACTGTTAAGGCTGTTACTTATCTTGTCTTGTCAGTGCTTATAGCTTAGGTATCAGTTTCTGTAATTTGCATTTATTTAACATATATAAACTATGAAACAACACTGGCAGTCCTACGTAAATTTTTATCTGTCCCATAAAATCTCCTTTTTTTTCTATTCCAAGCTTCCATACTATAGCAAAATGAACGGTTCTACTTTTATGAGTAATATTAACTGTCTTTCTGTACAATGGCTTAAAATCCTTTTTTCCTACATCTGTATAGGACTCTGTCGCCCAGTCTCTGACATCTCCTGCTAATCTTTTGCAACATGTTGATAGCAAATGGAAGAATGTAAGTATAAAGTTTTCTCTATATTTTTGTATCAAGACTAAAAGGGGGAGAAACTTTTCAGAATTTTGTAAATGTTTCTTTATGTGGTGAAAGAAGATATGATACTGTCCTCTGTGATAAGTTGATCAGCTAATATGTGAAGGCAGACTTCTTGGTGAATGAAACAGGTGTTGTATGGATCATTCATTTTATGTTCATGAGTTTTACACACAATTCTGTTCACTATATCTTCAAAACGGAGGCAAATATTCTGCTGTATGCAAAGACCAGAGGAGAGTAAGGAGTCTCGTAAGTGTCGGACTATCCTGCGCATCTGACCTGAATTCACAGGAGAGCTGCGATTTGGGTGGAGAGGGAAGGTGCTTGATTTGTGCTTGTTCAGCTGGTTGGACTTTGGGTAGCAGTGGAGCCCTGTGGATCAGGAGGAGCCTGCAGAGCTGTGGGAGGAAGACACAGGGACTGGCTTTCCAGAATGCCCTATGTAGCGCTCTTGGAGACAGGCAGATATTGAGGTGTTGGTTGCAGGGAGAGTGGTAGCATGTTTTGTTGCAGCAGTTGTTTGTTGCCTGTGGGTTGCAGCACTGTATCCTAGTGGCAGACTAACATGACTTAAATTCCCCCCTTCCCTTCCGTCAGCCACTTTTTCTCTGCTCACCTACTAGAGTTCACAGAATCAAGGACTAGGAAATGTGCCAGTGTTTCTTTAAAGTCACCATAACCAGTCTATCCACTTTATTTTTACTCTTTTACTGGGAAATCAGTGTTTTTGGATCAACTGACTTAAAACTGAAGAAAACTGATGTAAACTAACTGATTACTTGTGTGTCGTATCAAATAGTTATACAAAATGTTCCTTATAAAGCTTAAAAAATATTAAAAATGGCTGTTCTTCAAAAGCCGTTTAATTTTAAATACACTTTCATTTTTTAACCAGTTGACATTACTTTCCTTGTCAGGAACTTCAGAGTGGTATCAGAAGTGATGCTGGGGGGAAAGAGGACCATAGGTCTGCAAAGAAGATAATCATCAATTTAAAATGACTTTTATTATGATTAAAATTGTAATTATTTGGGAACTTAATCCAGTAGATTTACAATCTGCATATAGTTGTGTCAGACTGATGTTCTAGAAGGGAAAAAAGCTTGTCCAGACTATGAACATTATGGTCTATCAGTGCATATTGATCTCTTTAGAACAGCTTTTTTAAGAACAATGGGATATTGAAGAGCAAGTCTTGCATAGGTTTCCCCTGTTCATCCCTTCCCCCTGCTCTGCCCCAATTAACTGATTTTTGTTTTGCGTAGGCCTTATGAATAGGGTGGATTATATTCAAAAGTGTTCAAACAAAGCAAGCTCCGAAGTGGAACTGATGACCTACTTTTTTTCTCAGATTATGAATGAAGAGGAAGTTGTTGTCCTTTTCTATTGAATCTAAATATTGGAATTAGGCTCCTCCATCAGTGTTTTGTATTGTGTGGTCCCTTTCACTTGATGCAGAGTGCCAGGCTCTTTCCCAGTGATGGGTGCCAGTCAGTAGCAATGGAACCAGTTTCCCACCTCCTCCTCTGGAATTGCTTATTACTCTTGCCTAGAAGGTGGGAGAATTGTGTCCAGTTCCTTCCTTAGCCTTAGGTCTTCAAACCTGTATCTTCTCCAGAGAATGCCTTAGTTACTGGGCCCCCAAGCAGTTTAAGAGTGAACGTGTGCTGCAGAATCAGCTTCAATTGATGTGTGGTGGGTCTAGGAAACCAAGCAAGGGTACTTTTTAGTCTAGTGGTTAGAGAAAAACCTGAATTCTCATCCCCCTTGCCAGGGGACCTTCTGTTTTTAAACTAGTAACTAGCTAGTGTAAAGCATATGGCAATGTTGTGGAAAAGGAACATATGGCACCACCCCAAAACCAATATTGACAAACCTCAATACTAAGATGAATCAGCAGCAATTTTTTCCCATGTTTTCCAATATTCCTCTTTTAATATACTATCTGCTTGTTTTCTGTGCCTTCAAATTCACAGCTTGCTTTTTTTGTGTGCAGTTGCTGTTGATTGGTTGACCTAAGGTAATGCTCTGAGTTTTCCATGGATCTGTACTATGTATTACTCGTGGCTTTAACAAAGGTATAGGTATTTTTCTATTATTCAACATTACCTTTTTTTGGTAAGTAGAGCTAGTTACTGACACTTATTAATTCTTCCTTTTCCCTCTTTTAATAGAGGTGATTGAAAGTAAGAATGTGTTTTGTATTTTCAAATGGAATGACCTACTAACTTACTGTGATACACCTTGCGTGGTTTTAAAACTTTCTGAGAGAACTTTTAATGTAGTTATGCAGGGAATCACCATTGTTTCTGGTGGGGTCCCTTAGGAGTTAATTCTTGACCCTGCACTACTTAATGTTTTATCAGTGACCTGGAAGAAAATATAAAATCATCACTGATCAAGGTAATACAAAGATTGAGGTAATTTATGAAGAGGATAAGTCACTGATACAGTGTGATCTGGATTTCTTGGTGAGCTGGGTGCAAACAAGCATTATATGTTTTGATATGGCCAAGAACAAAATCATACATCAAAGAATGGAAATAGGCCGTATTTGCAGGTTAAAGATTGACAAGGATTTTACCTTTAGAAATAGGGATTGAAAAGGTCATAATGGATAAATCAGCAGAAAGTGCAGCTTTCCTTGTCTGGAAAGATTAATGTGGTCTTTCTGTATAAAGAAGAAGCCTTGCATAGAAGTGAAGAGCTAATATGCACTCTATATTTGATTGTGGCAGTTGCTGCTTTTATTGTTTGTCTGTTTATAGTATCTGCTGTTCATGAATGTATTCAAAGTTTTAAGAGGATTCAGAGCTATAGAATTTTTAAAGTATTAGATGATGTRTTTTGTTATTGAAGAGATTCAAGAAGCTTTATCTATTTTGCTCATCAGATAAAATATTTAAAGAATGACGAGCTTCTGTTTTGCAGAAAAGGGAAAAAATCTATAATCTCTTTAATACAGAAAAAAAAAAGTTTTAAGGGTTGGAGCTAGACAAATTCACACTTTGAAATAAAGTATACATTTTTAGTGTGGATGACTAACTGTTGGAACACTTTGTCAAAGTTTGCTAGCAATAGAAAAATTTACCATACCCAATTATTAGGTTAAAAATACTGTAATTTATGTACAGTTACTTTATGTAAAGGAGTAATTGACTCGGGGCAGTTGTGTGGTCTGCGTTATGTCGCAGATCGGACTAAGTGATCACAAGGTCCACTATTCTGATCGAAAAATGTGGAATTATGGAGAATACAATCCTCGTTCTCTATGCTGTTTTTAAGTCCCATATGTAAGTATTCTGAGTGAGATCTGGAAGGAGACCTCTGAAGCTTTTAATAATGAACAGGATAGCTTAATGGAAATGGTAACAAACTTTATGTGTACACACATATATGTATTATTTGTCAAAAAAGATTACCTCTGTGAGAATATGCATAAACTTCTATAAAATACATGAATACATGAGCTGAATACATAAGCTAAATACATGTAATACGGTAAGTTTCTTGTCAAACAATGTTGAGCAGTTTCTTCATTAACAACTTTTTTTCTTTTGCTAAAGCCAGGGATAATTTTGTAGACCTTTTAGTCTTTGTAGACCTTTTAGTCTAGGCTTCCCACTCTACTAAAGAGCTTCCTTCATTCTGCTTTAAGGGAGAAAAAAAAAGTCTCTAAAGAGCTTTTGTACTCTTTTGCAAAACATCTTGCATCAGTTTCTGTCTATATGCATTTTCACTGCAGTGATTTATTTTATTTTATTTTGTCAAATAACTGAAATGTTTATAGAACTTTTGCCAAATTTTAATCTGAAGAGATGAAGTCCTTTTATTTGGTCAAACAATGAGGTGAAAAAAAGACAAGCTAATACTAAAAGCAGTAAAATGGCAAGTGCTACTCTTTTGCATGCATGCAAGAGAAATGAGTTAGCGATTTGTTTTATATTGTCTCATGCGAAGGCATTCAGAATACTTCATCTAATTCTCAGGATATAACTAGGATTAAGCTAAAATTATTATTAGTGTGTTTTTGACAAAGCCCCATGTATATTTAAATTTTAGGATATGAAGACATTCATTTAAAGCTAAGAGATTTGAGAAAAGGAGAAAATTAAACCAAAAAAGTTACTAGTTTGATTGTTCTGATGAGTGTTGATGTAGCAACACTAATAATTTCACACGAAGAATGCCAGCTAATAAAAGGTGGTTTTTTTCAAAGGACTTGGCTAAGTAAAATACAAATTTTTTAAAAAGACCACCCCAGTACCCTTTTTCTGTTTTGGAATTACTTTATGTGGCCTCTGTTTGGAGAATTAAGTAATTGGTCTCTATTTTTTCAACTAATTGAAGGTTCAGTAGTTATGATAAACTTAATTCAAGCTTACAGTTACACAGTTTGGGAAGAACTCCAGGAAAGGGATATACAGAAGCAGCTCTTTAGTAGAATGAGCAGACCTTGAAAGACAGCTTTGTATAATACTCGTGTCTTATACAAGTGGATGTCCTTGTAGTGGACAATTAACAGACATTTCAGATAATGGAGCCTATCAGGTAGGTTCATAAGTACTTTTCATCTTCCTTTACGAGTGTACTGCTGTATATTTCAGGCAACACATTTTCGGTCTCCACTTCTTCAACAGACAGAAAACCAGGTGTCTTCAGCTACCACTCATCAGGGACAGCAGGCTGTAACTGATGTGATCCAGCAGCTCCTTGAGTTATCAGAACCAGGTCCAGTAGAAAATAACCAGCCTCAGCAACCTGGTCAGCAACTCAACATTACAGTGGGAATCAATAGAGACATTTTGCAGGTAGGAGCTGTGTATGACAGCAGTTTTATATTTCAGTGGTTTCTTTCTCATTGTTTTTATTCTAGTAAAGTTTGTTCTCAGTATTTTCAATGATAGCATTCCTTCTGCATTTCTAAATGATTCATTATTGGTCAAAAAAGAATTGTAAAGATATACTGAACGGCTACAGAACACGCCAAGATTTTTTTGTATAATATAACAAAAGCAAGGTTATAAATATTGATTAGATGATCTAGAAGAATACCATAAATGTTCAGACCCATACATGAACATTTTATTGATTACTTTTTCTGTTGCCTAGAAGCATCTTACAACACGTTCTTTAGTTATGCCATTCTTCAAGCATAACTGTAATTAAGAAAAAAATGCATTTTTATCTAGTTAAAAAATAAGAGTGTCTCTGGGCCTTTATCCTGTTCTGTTTAATGTGAAATATTTCAATCTTGACTATATGTGCAAAGATTCCATACTTGGTCAGACCCGTGTTTGTCTAACCCAGTATTCTGTCCTTGACAGTGGCAATAGGAAATGCTCTGTGTGGAAGAGATGCAGGGCAGTAATTCAACTGTCCATACTTGTTCTGCAGCTTCCACTGCTTAAAGGCACAAATGGGATGGAACATGGCAGGGAATATTCATCTTCAGTACTGGTGGTAGCCTGCTAATTTTTAAGCTATTTATTCATCTCTAGTCTTTTAAGCACCATTTGAATTTCTTTCTGGAAGACCTGAATGTTACATGTCACTGTCTGCAGATTCACTCTATTACCTATGCTGAGCTCTGTGATATCTGGAGAATTGCATGTAGTTCCAGTAAATTATAATAGGAAATGTAACTTGGTAGCTATTTAAAAAAATCAGTCTTTGAGGTTGATTCTTCAAATTGTTGGATAAGCATTTAATCGCTAAGCATATTGGCATACAAAATAAAAATGAAAACTGGTTTTCTTCAAAGTGATCAAATATCTGCACATTCATGCTGAAATGTGCGTTTGTAGTAATTATCAGAAGCCTTTTCAGACACAATAGTATCCTTAATGGTGTCCATACTGCAGTCCCTTCAATGTGATATAAAAAGCGAGGCATTGCTCTTGTGTCAGTCAGATGGTTATCTGTAATTTGTTAACAGAGGCTTTTGAGCTTTTCCAAGCCTTTCTTTGATTTACTATTAATTCTTTTATACCATCTATGGCTTCTCAGCAAGCTGAGGCTTCAAATTTGCCCTTTTAAGGGGAACTACTCTTTCGTTTAATGGGCGTATCGGATATCTTTTGTATTCCTGGTTAAATGCTTGATTCTGTAGAGAAAGTTGGCACTGTTTTGAAAGTTAGTTGTTGGAACTTGTATTAGCGCAGGAAATTCAACTTGAAATCTCATAAACAACATAACTGTCAAAAGTTAGCATTGTGTAAGAAACAGCTTAGAAACCCAACTGAATTTCTGGGAGGGTAAGACATTTGATAGAATTTATATAGTTACATTTATATTCTGTCTTCTAAATACTTGTTTGAATAAAGTTGTAGTAATTGTGGAATGTTTCTTTCCTAATATAAATGTTTTGTTCTGTTTTAGCAAGCTTTAGAGAACAGTGGGTTGTCTTCAATTCCTGTCTCTACACATTCTACTGACTGCAGTCAGGCTAAGACACCTGGGGTCCAGGATCAAAATCCAGATGTCCAGCCTCTCTCAAATCATCAGGCTGACTCTAATACTGCAGAACAAGATAAGGAGCAAGAGAGTACAGATAAACTGGAAAAGAAAGAAAAAAAGGTTATTAAGAAAAAGTCACCGTTTTTACCTGGTAATGTTGCTACTGCTTGCTACTTTTTGTGCTGTAAGGACTATAGTGTTTTGTGGTGTGTTAGTGGCTTTATAAAGGGATTTCCCCAAACATAGTGTGTATCAAGTATGAACTTCCAGAGGCACTAAATCAGTACTTATCTACTTTTATCTAAAATAGGTGATATGTATTAATTATGATCAATACCATTTATATCTTTCATTATAGTAAAAAAAGTGCCAGAATGTTATGAAGTAATGTGATACTATTAAATATGCTGGATCAGTGGAGTTTTGAGGGAAGGAGGAAAAAGGAAGAACAGAAATCTTCTGCTTCCCCTCCTTTTTCCATCCGCCTTCTCTGAGGAGGATTGGGATTTCATAGTTTGCCCCAGAGCAGAGAGTTCTTGCAAGCTCTACACTTCATCTTTGGAGTTGAGTCCACAAAGAAAGTACAGTGCTGTTTCTTCGTACCAATCTTTACTGATCTAGGCCATGTAGAGAAGGATGCAAGATCGGCATAGTGGATAATGCTTTTGATGTTACCTATCTTTGGAATTGCAGTCATGATGTGATGGTGTCATCATAAATATATGTTAGTATTTTACATCCGTACTGTATGGTGCGTATACAAGTTTGGATTTTGTCTCTGTGCTTTAATGCAACTTTAGTTCAAGGTTGCTAGAAGTTTTTGTTCCAAGTACGGCCATCATAGTTTAATGACTGACCAAGTGGAGACAAGTCTACAATGAGCAGTCATCGAGCTCATAGGTAATAACTTCATAGGTACATTCATGTTGCTTTTTTCTTTGCTAGGGAAGCAGAGATTGATCCAAAGTAGAAAACTCATGTTGTCCAGTGTAACGGTGCTAAAAATCAACATTAATTTTTTCCTCTGGTAGCAATAAAACTGTTTTGTGCTGTGTGCGTATACAGTAACAACATGCTCTAACTGTTACTGCAAATAAAATACAAGGTCATTACTGTACAGTCAAACAACATGACCATTATTTTCTAGTGAAATAACTTGACCTCTGTGTATAGACGTGGTTTATCAAAAGAACAACTATGTGAACTGATTTTAATTTAATAAGCTAATCTGATATTGATTAACAGAAATTAATAGAAACCCCTGATATGATTTAGAAGTTTCTTTTTCATTTTTGTTGAGCAGAGGTATGCTGTTGCTGTAGGAGAGTGCTTAGAGTTCTTGGATCATACAACAATTTGTATGAAGAAGTAGCTTTAAATTATAAATCTTTCAGAAGGACTTTCTACAGAACTTTTGTTATTTTTAAAATACTAAATTATAATAAATTCTAATGTAAGTTTGTTATCTGAAACAAGTGATTTAAGCTGTACATCTGTGTTCTCTAAAATGGCATAGGCCATACTGGGCTAAAGTGAAACTCCTGCATATCTGTCAAACTCCTCTCCTTCAAATCTTCAGTCCAAATTCAACCCGTACTGTTTGTAAATAGGAGCTGTAATTCTCCATTAAAGTATTCAGTTCTTCTGCAGCAGCTGTGCTTGTGGCTTATACCATGAATTGAGTTAGTAATGGAGATAAAAGCAGAACACAACTTCAAGGCCAGCAGGGTCCTTGGAGAACTGAGGGATTCATATCCTTACTGAATTTGGAGAAGAGAGGGCCATGTAAAGTATCCCAACCAGTGAGTTACATAAGGTTTAGTACTTAAAGTAGTTTGGTGTGGTTATGGTTGAGGAGTTGTATTCACTGTTGGATAATTTTGTGTTACATGTAGTATTAAGGAGTTACCTGGTCTATTATATTGCATTACATGCACATTCTGTTTTTCTAAGTGGCATGCAAATTGCATTCTTTGCTTTCTCTTCCTTGATATTGGACATTTCTTAGCTTGTTTCCTGTTCTTTTTTTTCCTTCCTCCTTTTTAATAGCATAAATATATATGAATTTCAACAGGATTCTCTTGGATTTTGTTTTTCTCATTTCAATCTTCACTATTTTTGTGAAGTAAAATCTATCTGGTAGAGAAGTTAATTGTCTACAAAGTGTGTTGAGTGTCGTATGATGGTGTTAGTGTCGTAGAACCTTTGAAAAACTTCTAAAACATTTCCAGCATGCTCATTTTTAATGTTGTTCCTTATTTCAGGTTCTATACGTGAAGAAAATGGAATAAGATGGCATGTTTGTCCTTACTGCTCTAAAGAATTTAAAAAACCAAGTGACCTAGTGCGCCACATTCGCATTCATACTCATGAGAAGCCATTCAAGTGTCCCCAATGTTTCCGCGCCTTTGCAGTCAAGAGTACACTCACAGCACACATAAAAACACATACTGGGATTAAAGCTTTCAAGTGCCAATTTTGTATGAAGTGCTTTTCCACCTCAGGGAGTTTAAAAGTTCACATTCGTCTACATACAGGTAAGGCCTCAAAATTGCTTTTGTGTTGTATATGATTTGGGTGAGATCTTGAGGAAAAAAAGGCAATGTGAAGCACTTGAATTACAAAGGTGTCTATCACGATTGATATCTATCGTAGAATAAACCGTTTTTAGCATCTTATCCGATAAATTTAAGTTTTTTGTCATAACTTTATAGTGTTTCATGGCTTTGAAACATTGTTTGGGCTCTTACAAAAGACATAGATGTTTAGTTTTCTCATGATGATTCAGCCCTTGCTCCCTTTTAATATCGCTATTGTTAATGTATGTGATTGTGCTGTATAAAAAGCCATACTCTTAGAATTTGCATTCTGATTTTACTTACACCCAGTCATCTTTTGTATTTACTCTGCATCTTTGCTTCCCTTCCCTTCCCTTCAATCTTGGATAATTTTACTGCATCACTCAGGACTATTTGGTCACTTTCCATTTTATTTTCTACGGTAACTGGTTGATTAGTGTTGCATCCACTTAGCTGTTTTCAGTATCTTATATTGCTTACACCTTTGTTTATATGGTCTTTGTTTTCACTATTACATAAAATATGTAGTCTTCAACACCTTGTGTTGCCAAACTCCTGTCTTCTGCATGGAGAAAAATGGATTTTCCACTCTTGCTGAACTACAATGTCATTTTCCACTATTTTTTCTTTATTCTTGCTGGTAAATATACTTTCAGCCAGATAAGCTCATAAATGTGACACTCTTTCCTTTCTCTCCTGTTTTTACATCTGCACTTTCTCAAAAACACAATTTCATACTGAATTCTGCAAAAATGTTTGTAGCATTGGTCTCTCCCTTTATCATTCATTGGCAACATACACTTTCCCTGTTTCATTTCCATGATTCATCTTTCATTCACATTTTCTGCATCAATATGGTGACAACACTCAGTGTCCTCTGTGTAGATACTATAATTTGGATATTAATGTTTACTTTCTCCTGTTAAAAGTCCATAATTTTTCTCTGCCTGCTTTCATGACACCAATGGTTTGATGGTTTTGTACATGCACCATATAGGATAGCTCCATATTTGCACCTGAGTACATCCTAAATATCCTATGATAGTTTCTCCTTTAAGAAGAGCTGCCTGTTGGTGTCTTTGTTAGGCATTACTTTGGCAAATGTCTTCATTTAAGTTTTCACAAGTGACATTCAATAATCTAGCGTTACTGGTGTCCATTATCTTTTAGAGCCAGCTGCCTTTAATCTGAAATGGCAATGTTAGACTTGTCTACAGAGAATTTTTCGCTTTGTTATGGAACTTTAAGCTAGTAAACCAGTGCTTTATCTGTCGCTTTGAAACATTTTGAAACATTTTATGTAAGAAGTCAGAGTTAAAGTGGCCAAAGCACTAGGTGGCTTGAAACTGGGTAGTCCAATGTTTGTGGAACTCCGGCATGTAGTTAGCCATCATTCAGCATGCTTGCTCTTGCTGTCAGAGAATCATGTTTGCTGCTATCTTGTTCAGCGGGTTAGGCTCACTGGGTCAGGTTAAAGGTTCATCTAGCCTAATGTGCTGTCTCTGATGATCATGTGTAGTAGAGGACTACAGAAGAGCATAATAAGAGGGGAAGCTTACAGTTATGCTTCTTACCGTTATACAGGCCTGGCTTCCACTAATTTTTGGTTCAAGGACTTTTTGAAGCAGACGGTATCTCTGTGTTTAGCAGGACTTTGTAGATTTTTGTTTCAAGAATTCATCTAATTAATTTTGAACCCATGTGAACTCACTACTAGAACAACCTAAAATAATGAATTCTAGTGTTTAACTACATGTGAAGAAGTACTTTCTTTTGCTTTAAATATTCTGCCTAACAGTTTCATTTGATATTCCTTAGTTATTGTATTGTGAGGAACAGTTCATCCTTATTCCCTGTGCTTTTTCTCCACTAATGATTTTATAGAACTTTTTGTCCTGGCCTTAGGAGTCCAGGATTTCCCTTTGAACAAAAGCCATATGTTTGATCAGCTTTGCCTGTCTCTGTAGCTTACCAAGTTCTCTAATATCCTTTTTGAAAAGAGAGTGTTTCCAGAACTGAATGTCCTGTTCAAAATGATACCAGGTTTTGGAGTACTAAAGTTTTTCTTTCTTAATTCCTGTTGACTTGCTTTTTTGACTGCTATCAAGCACTGAATTGATTTTTTTTTTCATGGACTTATCTAGAATTTCTCTAAACTTTGTCACATCACTGTTCATCTATTTCATCCTGTTATTATCTCATTTGTCTGTTTGCTGATTCATTTTTCTTACAGTTCTTAACAGTTTTCTTTGCATGGAGAATTGACTGGTTATCTTCAGTTCTTTTGATAGATCCCAGAACCCTTTAAAAATTGCTATCATATTCGCATCATCCGTTCTCCTGATACCAAGCTTGCTTAAAGTGATGTGTTACAACCACAGTTAAAAGTTCAGCCATTTCATATTTACTTCTGAGTGGATTTTATTGTTCTGCTCTTCTGAAAGTATATTTTTATAAAGCATATATTTAGCAATAACACCCTGACAGAAAAAAAGCAGAAGAAAATAGAGAAAAGAAAACCTCCAACTGGATACCGGTATTTCAAATCTACATTTCTAGGGAGATGGGAATAAAATTATGAACTAATATTTTTTAATTTTTTTCAGGTGTTAGGCCTTTCGCTTGTCCTCACTGTGATAAAAAGTTTAGAACATCAGGCCACAGGAAAACCCATATTGCGTCACATTTTAAGCATACTGAACTAAGAAAGTTGAGGCATCAGCGTAAACCTGCAAAAGTTCGAGTGGGAAAGACCAGTGTTCCAGTAGCAGACATTCCTTTGCAAGAACCGATACTCATCACTGATTTAGGTAAAGAGTGAGTAAATATGTACTCATTTGTAAACTTGAAATTTGGGTTTCAATGGAAAATAGAGGTCACAGTTCAATAAATCAGAGGCAATCAGAGTTCACTCAGGAAGATGCACTTTGAAATAAGTCAGTAGAAATAAAGAGGCTTCAGAAAGATCCATATTTCATAGTTTGCTTGCACTAAATCCCCTCTGTCCTTTCTGAATTAATAAGAATCAATCTTTTTATTTACAGAGAGATCTTGTAGGATTTGTAAAATATGTATGCATTTTTACATTCCATTAGCAGAAGAATGTAAACTAGTGTTGGATTGTTGGTATAGAAAAGGTGATAACGTCTAGATTTTTCCTGAGCTGATCAAATTTATTCTAATTGCATATATGAATGAGTCACAAAGTGTGTTGTATGGTTTTGGTGAATTTGGTGTAGCTGTGATCACAACTGAATTAAAATGATCTTTAGTGGTAACATTTCAATAAAGGACAGTAATTCTGGAACATGCGACTAGAGTCCTTATAATTCTGTTGTAGAAAAACTGTTGCATCGTTTTGTAAACCCACTCTTTTGGAAGAAGGTAAGTTGTCTTACAGCTTAATGAAGACAATGTTATCATCCAGCTGAAGTCAGATTATTGGACAAGATGTTTACTCCTCATTGCTGTTTGACTCACCAGTCTGCTAACCCCTGCCTTGTCTGCTGTATTGTCATCTTTATGCAATAGAGTACTATCCTTATCCTAAATTCTTTGTTAGTCTTAAAAAATCCTTTTGTTTTCATTAGTTCCAAGAATTACTGTATGCAAGAGTAATAGTTGTTTCAAGTCTCTTATATCTGACACAGTGTTTTCAAAAAGCAACAACAAAACTTGGCTGATGGCTTCAGATATTCAGATCACAAAATAATTTTGTCCAGAGTGAACCTCAAGAACAGTTACAGTCCTTTTCTTGATATTAAAGAAAAAATTTTTCAATAAAACCAAGATCTCTTTAGTGAAAATCTTTTTTTGGGGTGTATGTGGAAAAAATGAAGCAATATTAATAAAAAAAAGAAATATTGTAAAAGTTATATTTCTTACAGATACTTGATAACACCTGAACTCTGCTGGGTTTGGAATGTGCAATGTGGAAATAAGAACTTCCACCATCTCCCTAGAAGGTGGCATGTTTGTCAACCCACTGGTGATATTTCCACTTTTCCTAGAATAAATCTTTCTTTGAGAGAATTCAAGAAACTAGTATTATTGCTCTTTACTCATATTAGTCTTTAAGTGGTACCTTTTAATGAGAAAAAGAAAAAACAAAAATGTAGGTTTAGATTTTGTTTAAAAGATTTAAAACAAAGATTTTTTTTTTAAAGGGCTTTAAGGCTATTCTCAAAGAGCTGCCTGTTTAAATGTTAATTTCTCATTCTATTGGTTGATGGTATTTATTGACTAGGAAATACAAAAATGGTTGTAATTTTTCTGGCATTTACTATAGTTCCAAAGACTGAATTGACATCAGAAAAAATACCTTTTTGTAGAAAGATCCCACTCAAAATTATTTCACTGACTTGCTACATCTAGGGTAGAGCCACCTTTAACTGTCCTAACAATTAAAAAAAAATGCTTCAATAATTGAGTTGAACAGGTTGAGTATCTCATTTGGATGTGTTTTGTTTTAGGGGTTGCCATTACTTTTCTAAATATTAGCTCATTGTGATGATTAGAATGGTGTTGGTGCCAGTTTTGATTTGAATTTCTTTTTTTCATTATCATGTACGTTGCTGTAGTTTTTGTATGCGCTACTGCAAATTAATTGTTTTCCAGATATTTGTGCATATGTTCAAGCTGTCCAAGTGCACAAAAGTTTTCATTGATTGAGGACAGATATAGTAGGATAGACTGAGGATAGAACCACTGTTTTGCAGTGTTTCTGCAAACCAGAACCACTGTAAGCTGGGATATCCATATGAATTAGTCTGCTGTCATTCATTCTAAGAGTTTACTGAATTATAAGATTCAGAAATAACTGAGAGTAGATTTGTCATATGGAGTCCTATTCTGATTTGGAAGACCGATGTCGTCTCCTATAGACTTCTTCTAATTATCATCACAAAGGAATGCTGGAAGAAATTTAGAAAGCAAGGGGGTTTTTTGGAAGAGAAAATGTTTTTACTAGACCAACTGAGTCAGTTGGGGGAAGTGAAGGAACTTTTTGTGTGTGTATATAAGTGTATATATACACACCCACATCTTTTTCAAGTCTGAGACGGAGAAATCTGTTCTATATTTTTGTTGCCATCTCTAGTCAAAATGGAGAGAACTTGCCTCTCCTTGTCTTCTGTTCTTTTCAGTTACATTTGGAAGTCAACAGTAACTCTTTGTACTTACCTTTCTGAACAGAACGTGGAACTTAGACTGTTAGATGAAGAGTTTGAAGAATGAAAAGATGACATAAAAGGCTATTTAGTAGTATAAGGAGATCTTTTGATTCTTAGCAGAAACTTTGTGTCATTCACTCATTTATTGTATGTTAGTATTATGATCAGTACTTTTGGGTTTAAAGATGTGTGAATGATGATGAATCTGCTCACTTGACAAATCTGCTGCCCTCCCCATTCATGTCACAGCTTTTGAGATGAGGTGTTTCTGTTGGCAGCTCCAGAGACACTTAGATTAGCAGTTGCACATTTAGTAGCAGGAACTCTCATCTGATTTTCCAGAGTTAGAATTGACTGATTTCAGGTTCCAGTGTATAAACGGCATCTGTTCAAGTCTTCCCCCCCCCCCCCAATAAATTTTTGGAGGTACCCAGACATATAGCAAGACTGATGGGATTAGTAAAGGTAGATGTTTTTCAAGCATAACAATTTTTTAATGGACTTCTTTTTTTGGTAAAAGGCAGGTATATATATCTCATGGTGATCTGTATTTCTCACGCAAAATGCAAATTAAATATTCATMAAGTTATCATATGTAACTGGCATACATTAATTAAATGTCATTTGGTTAAAATTGAGGCAGGAGTGAAACGTTACCTAATGAGCAGTGAATTAGCAACTGTCAACTCTGTTTAAATTTAATGTCTATTTCAAACATCTGTGCAGCCTAATGTAATGAGGTGGACTGTAATGAATAAAAAAAACCAAACACTGAAGTGGATAGCATGTGCAATATAGCATGTATTTTGCTAAATAGATGCATGCCTAATTTTAAATAGGTGCTGAAAAGATGCTCAGTTTCTTTACACTATTGCATACTTAAGAGTTTAGTCACTTAAAATACAATTTTTTTTCAAATAATAGCTCTTCAGACTACTGCAACTTTTGAGTAACTTTACCAGTTTTCCTTTTTTGTGTGTTTATATGTGCAGGTCTTATCCAGCCAATCCCAAGGAATAGCCAATTCTTCCAAAATTATTTTAATAATAATTTTGTGAATGATGCAGACAGACCATACAAATGTTTTTACTGCCATCGAGCGTATAAAAAATCTTGTCATCTTAAACAACACATCAGGTAAAGTAAATACACAGGAGGAAGGAAATGCATGCAATAACGAATCTTATGGAAAAGCATGAAACTTGTATAGCATTCATTGAAGAGACTTTGTGTTTCTTATTTTACTGCCTTTAACTACGGAAGCAGTGATACTAATTTTTCTGGTAAAGTTCAAAGAAATTTTGGACTAACTTGTACACATGCACAGTCCTAGAGGTACAAATGGTGATGTTTAATGTGCAGTGTAGCCTATTAACACTCACGGCATTTTTTCCCCTGAACTACATATGGAAAAGTGCATGTAGTGCCTTGCAAATTCTTGTAGTAATTGTGTAATTGCGTACTCCAGACAATCTGCTTTGTGTGTAACTGCTGTTATTTGAAAAGGAGATTAAACTTGTCATTTTGTGTGCTGTTTTCTACATACTAAACCTGAAACAATTAAGCTTAAGCCATAATCAGAGCAAACAATTTTGTGCATCATTTTGTTGCCTGAAGCTCAGTTCAAGTGCCATGTAGTGGGTGTATTTTAAAGTCACAAGATCAGAGTCACAGAAGAACTTAGTTTGGAGGGAACCAGTAGAAGTAACTAGTCTAACCTCCTCCTCAAAAGCAAGGCTAGCTTCAAAGTTAGATCAGCTTGCTCAGAGCCTTGTCAAAAGTTTTTGAGGCTGTGAGCTTTGAAATTCACTAGTTATCAAACATTGCTCCCTGCTTTGTATACTATGCATGACTGGAAGAGAAAATATGGGAAAACTTCATGATTACCAGGATTCAAGGAAAGATTTTATACTGCTACCTGCTTGTTTCTGCAATGTAAGCTCTGTACCACTTTCTTCCATCTCTAATTCAAATTATAGTGAATATCTCATGTTTCCCTTACAAATTGAGTTCTGTATTGGTGGAGATTCTCAAATGGGCTTGAAGCAGTTCTTGGTTTCTATATGCTGACTAATCAGAAGCGGGAAAGCCTTGCAATATGTTTTGCTTTTTGTAATACCCTATCTAGATTTTTCACTATCCTTTGCAGATACAATCAAGTTGGACTCTCTTAAATCAAAATAATTTTAAATTAGTAAATGTTGCTGATTTGCATCATTACCACCTTCATCGTTGTCCTTGACTTAACTAAAATTGATTGAAATTGACTAAAATTGATTTTAATCTTGTTTTACGCTTTTCTCTTTATTTTCTTAGCATAATTTTCACTGTTTAGTTACTGTTAAAATGTTAGTTGCAGATAGAGGGCTTTTTTTTTTTTAGCCTAAAGAGGGTCTTATTTAGCTTATATTTAGCCTAATTTTTATGCACATTTTACTAAAACAGTTATGTAATTTAGAGTTTTACATAGATTCATAGTTTTTGCATCTTTCATTTGTGTTAGAGAAGTGTAGTCGACTTATTTACTAGTTCATTTTGCTTTTTATTTGTGGTTTTGTCAGGATTCTTTGAATAGAAATTGTAAGTATTCTAATTACGTACAACATAGATTGCTTATTAGTTAATTTACTTTTCATGTACTGAATACTCATGTATTTTTTTTGTAAGAATACATTTTGTGTTTGAAAATTACCTGTTCTTCAAATGCCTGTGCTTAAATTCATTCTACTGTTGGTTATACATGTACTTCAGCTCAAAATGAGTTGACTTTAAGTGCCTCATTAATTATTTTGTGCATCTTCATTTTTTTTCTCCCAAACTGAAGTACAAAGATGTGAGGGGGGAGCCACTCATGCTTTCTTCTCACTGATATTTGTAACAGAGTACTTAGTGGGTGAAGCTTAGCTTAGCTTTGTTATGGCCATAGAGGAATTAGAGCAACTTTCCCTTTTTCCATATTCTTCTTTCTTTGTAAGTACAGGCATTGCTATACCTAAATTACAAGACCTTAAACTTGTATTGTCAGTCTGCCTTCGTGAAATGGTGCTGATCATTGTTTAGAAAGCTTGTGTTCCTCTGCAAAACAGGAGAATTTATACTGTTGACAGAGCAGTGACTGAACAGTATGTCAGATTCTTCTCCCACAGGCACACCAAGGAAGGGATGGGTTACTCTACCATTAATTCCATAGATATTTATTGGTAATGGAGTAGTAATTTGGTATCTGTCGCAGACTCTTTGTTATAGTAGCTGATGTGGTGGTCATACACTTCTAAGGCTGTTGTAGTCTTAACCCATCCCTAACTTTTCCCGATTCCAAATGCTTATTTTACTATATCCTACTGCCCTTATCTTCCATTTTCTAACATTTACCCTAACTGCCTTCTGTTTCTCACTTCTGGGATTATACAGTTGTAGCTCATAAAATTCTCATTGCACTCTGCTCCCTTTTTCCTAACTGTCCTACAGTTTGTTTTATATTCCAGTGTAGTTCTAAGGGGAAATTCTTCTAACACCTCCTGAAGGAAAGATTTGGGAAAAGTGGAGTTAGAGTACAGATAAGAGAGTTTCTCTACCTGAATACTCTTTTCATGTAGCAGTCTAAAGTACTGGTTATACTGGCTCTTATTCAGGGGTATTCAGGATGGGCAGAGTCCTCTCCAAGAGCTTTGTTGTTAAACATTAGGTTCTAGAAAATTAGGTACAAGTTGAATTTATTTAGACTTAAAACTTACTCACTAAAAAGTCACAGAAGATGTATCACAGACACAAAAGCCTTCCCTGTTGCTGAAATCAAGTCATTTCTCCAAACTATAAAGATGTCAGAGATTTTTCTTAGGAGATTGCCAGACTAGTATTTAATACGAGCAGAGCAATATATTTTTTTCTGAACTTTTGTGGACGTGGATGAATTGTTTTAGCTGAAATTAACAAAATATATAGATGATAATACCTCAGTCTGAAGAAGACATCTGACATAGAAAAATTCAACCCAAATGGGGTAATTCTGTCAAAGTCTGACCAGCAAATGAGGTCAGACTGCAGAACATAATGAAAACTGTCAGACAGCATTAGTAGTCATTGCTTCTAGCCCTGCCAATGATGACATGCAAGACATGTGCATGTATAATTTATTAAAGCTTTCAATTTCCAGCTTTTGCTAATTGAGGCATGTTCCATCCATAAAGAAGTTACCTTTGTTTGGTTTATTTTGCTCATTTTAAAACTCAGTTTTTAAATAATTTTTGGAATAAAATTGTTAATCTGCTTTAAATTCTGTTTTCTCTTTAAAAGGTCACATACTGGTGAAAAGCCATTTAAATGCTCTCAGTGTGGAAGAGGTTTTGTGTCGGCTGGAGTGCTGAAAGCACATATTAGAACACACACTGGATTGAAAGCTTTCAAGTGTCTTATATGCAACGGGGCCTTCACTACTGGTGGTAGCCTTAGGCGACATATGGGTATCCATAATGACCTTCGACCGTATATGTGTCCGTATTGTCAAAAAACATTCAAAACATCACTAAACTGTAAAAAACACATGAAGACCCATAGGTAGGTATACAATTTTTATTTTAATCCTTTGGCATTTTTCAGTAGTCCTTCCTGTTTAAAAAAAAAAAAAAAGGTCTCTTTCAAAGTATTTTTAAGAACTGTGCTTTGTTCTTTTTATTACTCTGAATCTCCAGTTCAATTAATTTTGTGTATGTTTATTGGTATATAGAGCTTAAGAGTCTGGCTTGCAAGAGAGTTTAAACTATATTGGCCATGTCAGGCCATGATGACAAAAAACAAAGTTGAATGAGTTTTCTTTCTGAGAGAACAATTACTTTACTTCCAATGATACAGTAATTTGTTGAACTTGACTCCATCTAATCAATGTTCTCAAAAGCAATTATTTTCTACTAATGTATTAGAGATAAACTAAAGTGAAGAAAGACTAAGTAAGTACCTTGTCATTTAAGTTTATGGGCTTGGAATGGAGATTCTCTGTAGTAAATATTAATAACTGAACAAGGATATTTATTTATGGTTAGGAAATACTTAGCTAGATCTGAAGGTATGCTAAGTAACACTGTTTAATAAAAATAAAAATTCTCTTGTATAAATAGTTACAAGAGTGCCTAATTGAAGCCTTGGAATGATCTTCTTTCTTACCTTGCTTTGCAGGTATGAACTTGCACAGCAACTTCAGCAGCATCAGCAAGCTGCTTCAATAGATGATTCCACAGTAGATCAGCAGAGCATTCATGTTTCTACACAGATGCAAGTAGAGATTGAAAGTGATGAGCTGCAGCAGTCAGAAGCTGTTACAACAGATCAGCAGGCTATTTTAGAGTTAGACCAGCAGCCAGTAGTAGGCACAGAAGAAACGGGACTAGAACAACAATTGGCTGATCAGCCGTTAGAGCAAGATGAAGGTAAGTATTCAGAACATGGCAATGTTTATAAAGAGATAAGTTCACAATTTCTCAACTTTTTCTTTACAAATTTCAATGATGGTTTCAAGACAATGCATGTAAGTAACTGGAAAAACACATGGAATAGTTCACTGCTGAATATACCTATGACTTACTTACACACTAATGAATGAAAGAAGTGTTAAAACAATAAAAATAAATGGTATAATGTTAAAAAAAATCCTTTTATTTAACAGAACTCCTAAAGATATTCTAAATATATGGAAAATAATGCGATGTGCACAAAACTTTTCCTCATCACCTCCATTATTAATAAGTAGACTGTAAAGCAGTGTTATTTAGGAAGTTATGTCTGTGTTTCAAAGTGGGAGAATACAAAAATATTTTATTAATTTATTCTGTTAATAATAGTGGAATGAAGTGTTTCCCTTTTGTTTATTTGGTCTTTTTCTTGTTATAATTAATTAGTAACCATTGCAGAGGAATATAAACAAAGCCTACAGTAAGCAAGGATTTAAAATATGTAGGATTACCTGTTCAACTAATCATTTTTTATTTATTTTTAATGTAATGAAAATTCAGATGACTATAAAATGTGACTCTTTGGGAATAACTGTGAATTATCCAGTTAATTACATCTTCTTTTTTTGCTCCCCCCACCCCCCCAATGTCTTTCAGATAGGTTTGTGACATCCCAGCATGCTTTACAGGAAAACATCACTCAATTTGAACAACAAGCTATAACACAGCAGTCATTTGATCAACAAGGTTTATCACAAGGTTAGTAGTTAATAAAGCTTTTAAAGTGATCTTTATAAATTTCGTTCTACAGCATTGCTATCATAAAGCATTTCAAAACTGGACTTGCAGAAAGCAATACAACTACAATGCAAAGAGAACTTGTGAAGACTTTATCTTAAATTACTATTATGAAATTATATCTGGTAGAAGAGTATTTTGCCTGCTTAATTATTAGGTTTTGCTGATGTTTAGTCATTACAATTTGGGGTTTATAGTCATGCATTTTATATTCTTCTCTCAATTCTTTTTGAAGTTGCTATAATAGTAGGCAGTCCACACAACTTCTCCCTTAAATATATCTGCATAATATCCTGAGATAATCAGAGAGAGAGTCATAGATTTGACTGAGTAGCTGTCGCGATTCATACTTTCACCTAACCACAGCAGTTTTTTCTATATTTTACAAAGCTACATAACTAACAAGGTATTAGAAACAATTGGAAACTTTTTTTTATTTGGCCTATAAAATACTCAGAAATATGTGGAAGGGATGCTTATCTAGCTTGAAGAGAAAGTGAAGAAATGACTGCCTTCCCTTGCTGTGCCCTGTAGGATTCTTTAAGTTGTTTACTTGATAGGAAGCTAGTGTGTGCTGTTTCACTGTTTGGGATTTTTGGTTTTTTGGGGGGTTGTTTTTTAAGGAAGCATACTGACCGGTTAGTTGTTTCCTCCTTGTTTCAGATTCTAGCAAAGAAGTTTTGTATCTTTATAGCTAATACTCAGTAATTGTTATTCTGTCCAGTTGTTGACTAAACTTCTCTCTGTTTTTAATTTGCTTAGTTATCGCCTTTTGTAAAAATGTAATTGACTGTGCTAATTTGTATGATACTGTGAAGAAATAGTGTAATTTGTTGCTGATTTTAATCTTCTAGATTGTGCTGCTTTGTACGTAACTGAGAAAAGAAATCAATGTCTCAACTTTCATTAAACAAAACTGAACCAGGTCCCTATTTAAAACACTGTGGTCCCCATTTAAAACACTAACTTTTGTTGGTTGCCTTTTACAGTTTTCCAAATGGATGAGAAGACACTACAGAAAAAAGTGCAAACTTTTACTCTCAGTATGGTGGTGGTGGTTTTGTTTTTTATGGCTGTTTTCAAATTGTAACCTTTGTTTTGTTATCTTATTTAGACTTCAGTTTCTTTGCATGTGCATTTTTTCATTAACAAAATAATGAATACTAAGTGCTTTCTTCAGGGAAAATAAAGACTCCTGTAGATCTTACAGAAACAATTTTTCATCATCAGAGAAATTTAGGCTGCTCATCGATACATTATAAAATTGGTACAGAGAACCAGAACTTTTTTTTCATATGAGACTTTTTTTGTATAAGACTTCTCCTATTCTACTTGGAATCTCATCCACAGATTCCCAACTCTTTGAAGTTTCCTTGAAGATCCTGGAGCCCTTCAAAATTTTTGAATTTCAGGTAGGTAAGCATATGCGCGGATGCATGCGTTAAATTGGTCGACCCTCTCCCTATGTCTGCATCTGTGCTTCATGCTCCTAATTTCTTTTTCTTGGCAGCTAGGCAGGACATTCAAGACCCAGATWTTGTATCTTTTTTTTCTTGATACTTGTAGGCTGTATTTTTACAAAAATATTTTGGCTCAGTGTTTAACTTCATTAATAAAACAACACTGGAGGGTTGGGTTTTTTGTTGTTGTTTTTTTAAGGAAAAAAAAATCATATCCAGACAAAAGATGCTGATTTCTAGGTCTGCACAGACCTGTGAAAACTTTACATGTTTATTTGGTCAGGTATGGCAGTAATATTTTTAAGAGAATTTCTGTTTTGTTTGGATGAATTTTCCTTTTGGTATGCTTCAAGTTTGTAAAGAAGTATGGATCGCATGAGGGTGCTACTGTATCATAATCTATCATTCATTTTAGGTAGTTTTGAAGACATTGAGAGAAAAGGCATTTCAGTGTTCTTGATAGTTTTACATATTCATGCCTCTTCATTTGACCTTTTAATGAGGTCAGAACAACCAAATGAATCTTTTATCAAAAAAGGGCTTTGGTTTATTGAGCATCATCTGACATCAGACGTATTTTCATATAAATTATGTCACCATTTCTTTCTTTAAAAATCTCCCTGTAAGCGTGGTTGGATGTTGATAATTGAGATAATGATGTGGGAGTAGTCTTGAAAACCTACAAGAATTTCAAATACGATACAATTCTGTAACCCATATGAATATATCCTTGCCAACAGACTGCTCTTTTGCTTTCTTACAAACTTGATTTGTAATCTCAGGACTTAAATTCTGATTCTTTCAGTAACTGTTTACACATTGATTCTAGTGATTACTGTGGAGCTGGTTCCAGACGTTCTGTGGGAAGCAAACATACAGAACATTTAATTGCTAGTCTCTGGTCTCCACAGAGATGCTCAGATGCATGTAGGTATGTTTGTAATGTCAGTTTGGAAAATGAAGACTTTAGGTTGTGACTAAAAACCAAAATACTGTATTTTCTGGGAACTACCATACTATTGGTTTATGGTTCCTACATGCAAGGCATCTCTGCTAGTGAACTGATCCTGGAGTGTTCTACTCTTTTCAGTAAGTTATGCCAATGTAGAAGAGAATAGCTTGGGTGATTTCCTCAGGCCAAGAAAAACAAGCATTGCATATGAGTACTTATATTGAAATAATATGAAAGCTCATCCCAAGTTTAGAGGACTTTTTAGTAAAAGATCCCTCCTACTACACAGAGCTTAAGATGTTTTCTGTTCTTTGCCTGTCTAAAGAAGACTAAGTTTCTAGGAAACGATATACAGGGGAGGAAGAGCAAGACCAGGAACTGAAGGATCTGAATTTTATTTCTGTCTGTTTTTCAGACTGAATTTCTGTTTTTTCAATGCTGTTCTGTCAAAATAGGATGATGCTGGCTTCAGCCAGCCTTTAGCATACTCAGAGATGTCAGATCTATTTAAAGTTTTGAGTGGAATTTGACCTTCATACCAGGTACTGAGCAGAATAAGAATGCATCATATATTTTCTTGTTACAGCTTTGGTTTGTTTTTATTCCAGAACTGCTTTCAGAAGTAGTATTTCATTCTTCACTTTGCCCAAAAATATCTCTAAATTCAGAACTTTTTGTCTTGAGCACTTTGTTCCAGGATTGTTCCTGGAAAATTTTTCAGGATTTCAATAACTGCTATTACTAAAACACTGTGAAGTGAAACAGGTATAATAACTTTTTTTCTTCTTCTTAGCTAGTGAGAAAGGTACCACATAAAAATGTTCGAGTTCTTTAGGTAACCTTTTCTTTATATGTTTAACAGTTATTTCCATTCTTGTATGGAGAGCCTTGAAGTGGTGTCACTTTTGCTTCTCAGGTTCTTGGGGCCTAGGTTTATTTTGGTGTTCTTACCAAATGTAGCTTGCATATCTTTTTTTCTATAAGGCTGCTTTTAAATTTTATTTGAAAATAGTAATTAGTGGCCATCTTGTCACTGTAAAGCTTTGTTTGGCTGTTCTTCAGGCTACTTTTTTATTTTGTCATTCCACTAAGGTGATAATTGAGATGCAAGGTTCACATTTTTGGCCATCGTGAAAAGCTAGCACTAGTTGAAATTTTTTTGTGTGTATAACTAAATCACACAATCATCTAAATTCTACCTTACTGAATCTTTTTGTCTTTTTTTTTTTTTTTTTCTCTTCTAGTCTTGGTTAGTTCTAGGGAAGAAGCTAGTATTCAGGCTTCAGTATTAGATTTTGTGAATAAGTTATAACCTGACTAATAATGCTTTCAGGGTTTGTTTACATTTATTACTTTTAATTCTATGATGTGAGAGGTAGCATATAAGCAAATTTTTTTTTCCTGTATTGATAGCAGTATTCTTCTGCTGTGAAAAGTATCTTTTGGGAAAATTTCTGCTTAAAGCATATCCCAGTGTTTGATATATTGTAATTCAAAACATTCTTAAAGCATTGCCTTTTGACCTTTGATGCTATGGTCATCTAATACAGGTTTATTTCTACCCCGTTTTCATAATCTTCATCCTTGTTGTCCATTAAAGGCAAACTGCATAGAAATAATAAAATGGCTGCTCTTATATTAGTTACTGATAATTACGGTTTCATTTTTTTCTGCATAACATTGAATTTTTTTGTATTAGAAGTATTAGGGGTTAGGTGGGTTGGTAAAAGAGCATCTCTAATAACATAGAGACAGCTGCAATCTGAGGTATATTTTCCTGACTCTCAATCAGCAATATTGTCATTTCATTCATTCATTTAGAGAAGGAGATAATTGGGATCTGATATTTTACAAGAACAAAAACAAATACAAATTTCAGTTTTTATACTGGGAATATGAATAAACACATTTTTATTTTTACTTTGCAGTTTGCCTTTGAGAGGCCTTACTCTACTATTATCTAAAGAGTGGGAATATGTGGAGGAGATCCAAAGTAGGAGATGGGGTTACTTTATCAGAAACTGGAGTTCTCCTATTGGGTCATCTCCTCCACTCACCCGCCATCCTCCCCACTGAGCTTTGCATCCTTGTGATCGGCTTCCAGTGTAGTTAAGGGAGCGTGGTACCAACGTGGATAAAGGGAGATGGGTCAACCTGTTTGACACATGCATGCTTACATACAAGAAATTCAAAATTTCAATGGCTCTAAGGTAATTGTGGCATCCTGAAGAAACTTCAAACAGTGTTGTTCTGTGGAGGAGATTGTCCAATAGAATTCCAGCCAATGGTAAGTAACCCTATTATGCATATTATGTAGATGCCAGAAACATTTGTGTATTTTGCCCCTCAGCAGAGAAGAGTATAAAATCAGTATTACTCTGTTGTAATATTACTTAATCTCATTTGAAGATAGTCTTCCAAAAAGTGTGGTGTTATTCAAAGTCCTATTGTGCATATTTTCTGGAGTTGTGACTGTCTTAATTTTTGGCAGGTTTTACGGTGAATGACAGCTACAATCAACAGACTCAATTTCCAGCTGTGCAGCAGCTGCAGGATTCGAGCACACTTGAATCTCAGGCTCTTTCAACAAGTTACCATCCACCAGCCCTTCTTCAAGTTCCAAATACAGACACTATTAATGTAGTAAGTACTGCTGGAAGGCAGAATCCATTGTTCTGTGCTCAGTGATGATTTTCTTGTAAACATAGGTGATTAGGTGAACTCTGAGAAATCAGGTCAGTTTCAGATTTCTTTTCTAGATTGCTTTTGCTTAACAACCAAAAACAAGGGGGGGAAGACTAAATAAATTGACCTGGCTGTATGTTTCTAAAAAAGAATTGTATGTTTTGATGTTCTAGATTTAAGAAAGGATATAATAGTAAAAAGTAAAATCATAAACCGAAAACTTAGGAGTTGACCTAATCTTATAAAATAATCTAATTTCATTGCACTGTCTTCTTTCCTAATTCTTAAATTCTAGACAAATGTTTTATGGGTATAGATATGATCAAGCAATAAAAATAACATTGCAAATGCATATTGATCGTTCATGGAGCTTGCATATTGCAATGCATGATGTTCTTTCATGGTACTCATCTGGTTAGACTTTTAAAAGAGTTTGATTGCTAAAAATACAGTTTAAATACTGCTTTTTATTATCTTAACAGTACCTAGCATGAAGACCATCTGTAGTAGTTTGAGGCTACCTTTATCATACTGAGCTGCATAAATTATACCCTTTTTATATTTTCAGCAAGGGTAAATGTTAATCTGAGAACTGAACTGGGTTTTAGGATCCTGCAAGGATTTGACTAATTTCAGCCTACAGTCTACAGGCTTTGGAGTTTTCTTCTCTTCAAATCTTAGAACATGCTGTCCTTCTGGAGTATTGCTCTGTAGTCGTTGTTGCGCAAAAAGATCATTGAAAAAGTATTGAAAACTGTTGGCACCACTCTGTATCTTGCTACTGAATGTGGGGATCATACAGTTTAGAAAGGCTTCTTTAGTGTTAAATATGACCTCTCAAATGTCAGATCTGAGAGAACTGAGACACGTTTTTCTAGATTCATGGAGGGATATAAGTGCACCACCTTGTCTGTTTATTCACATTCAGTAGCTGCACTTTTTGTTGCTTTCCTTTTCACTTTGGAAGAGAGAGAGATATTGTACAACACTTAATTTCTTGTCATTAATTTATGAAAGAATAGATTTTTTTAGTATAATTTTTATTATTTATGTTAACTATAAATGCTGTAAATTTTTCTTGTTTATGTGTGTGGCTTTATTTCAGTGTTGTGTTACTGAAATTTATTTGAAGCTTCTTTGATTTCTAGACTACTCGCTTGATACAAGATCAGTCATCACAAGAAGAACTTGAATTGCATACCCAACGGCCTCATTTTCTTGAGGATAATGAAGATCAAAGCAGGCGTTCATATAGGTCTGTTACACTTAATTTCTAGTTTCTGTCACAGAATTGCCTGAATATTTTATGGTTTTTACTTATATGCAAGTAATGACAACAATTTTCTTTTAATAGATGTGAATATTGCAATAAGGGTTTTAAGAAATCCAGCCATTTGAAACAACATGTACGATCACATACCGGTGAGAAGCCTTATAAATGCCAGCTTTGTGGCCGTGGCTTTGTTTCCTCAGGAGTTCTTAAATCACATGAGAAGACTCATACAGGTAATAGAATATATGAGCTCTATTTTGCTTAACTCAGGTTTGGGTATTGTGAATGTCCTGTATAAGTAAATGTAGACAAACTGTGTGCTACTTACTTGTTCCTGTTACTTTAAGGAGTTAAAGCATTCAGCTGTAGCATTTGCAATACGTCCTTCACAACTAATGGCAGCCTTACCAGGCACATGGCAACTCACATGAGCATGAAGCCTTACAAGTGCCCATTCTGTGATGAAAGCTTTCGAACAACTGTTCACTGCAAAAAACATATGAAAAAACATCAGGCGGTCTCCTCAGCTGTAGCAGCAGCTACAGAAACAGGAGGGGGAGGTAAATTATTTCATTTGTACTCTTACTGTCCTTACTACATAACAAGTAAAAATGTTTCAGTGAATTACATGAATGCTGTAACAATAATGCGATAAATTATCCTTTCAGTATGGATAATGTCTAGTATCTAGAGCCACTGCAACTCCTATTTTATCTCAATTGTTGAAAGAAGTTGGTTCTCCAAGAGTTTCTCCAGTGTATTAAAAGTGACAGTAATAGTGTGTTTTTCCCATGTAGTTATTTTAGTGTGCCACTAAAGTAGAGTATACTTTTTTTTTTTGCCCCAAATTACTCATAGCTGTGTTTAATTTATGGTAAAAACAATAATTACAAATCCATCATTTTTTTAAAAAGATATGCAAACGTGCATGGTTATACCATTGAAACAGATTTAACTCCAAGCACATCGTGCAGTGACTGTGTGTTTAATAATAAACCCTAATATTTTTGTAATTTAAGCTTACAGATTAAACTAAACAGACTTTTTTGGTTTTTTTAATAGTTACATGTGTTGAAGATGATGATGAAAACTCTGAAAGAACTTCCAGAAAATCACGGCCTGGTGTCATAACTTTTACAGAGGAAGAAACAGCAGAACTGGCAAAAATTAGACCTCGGGAAAGTGCCACTGTCTCAGAAAAAGTTCTTGTCCAGTCTGCTGCAGAAAAAGACAGAATCAGTGAGATCAAGGATAAGCAAGCCGAACTGGAAGCAGAGCCCAAATATGCTAACTGTTGTAGTTACTGCCCAAAAAGCTTTAAAAAACCCAGTGATTTAGTCAGGTAAGGAGTAGAAAAGTTTTCTGTTAATTTCCTAAATTCTTCACCAGACACTTAGCAGTAACAGTTTCATATAACCTTTTTTTGTCTAAACTATAATTTGACAAGTATTTATATACACTTTTCATGTTACAAATAGTTTAAAAAATATGCATCAAAGAAAATTTATAGTCTACACAGGACTAAAACAGCTTTTTCATGTTTCTTGTTTCCTACATTACTAAAGTAATTATTACAAAGTTTTATCATAAATGAATTATTTCTTGAAGTAGGATATGCATATAAAAGCATGAAAAATCAGTTTGAAAAATAGTAAATTCTGAAATCCTTCCCTTTACTAGTTCTGCTTAGTGCAGTGTAAATGTAAGTATTCTGCTAATTCTAAAGTTAGTAAGATGCAAAATAGTTAATTCTAGTAGCTGAGATATTTTGTGCAGAAGTAGAAATTCACATACTCATGTTTTCTGGAATTATTAGGCATGTTCGTATCCATACTGGAGAGAAGCCGTATAAGTGTGAAGAATGTGGGAAGAGTTTCACTGTAAAATCTACTCTAGATTGTCATGTTAAAACACACACAGGTAAGTAAAATTTTGAACGTCTGTATTTAGAGCCCAGTTACTTCCTTAACAGGCTTTTTTGGCTAAAGGTTTTGCAAGGAATGGTGTGTTTCACTCTTACCTGAAATGGCAATGCTAGGTGAAATTTGGCACTCACAACATCATTAAACGAGTCATATTATGGAATTTTGAATAAGCTGTATTATAACAACATTCTATATCAGTAGGCTTATAAAGTGGCTGTTGTCTCAGCACATTGAAAAAGTATGTATTTATCTAAAATATTTTAATTTCAAACATTCTGCAAAATTGCAAGGCTAAATGTTCTTCCTGAGTAAGAAGGGTGGAGTTTGAGGATTTTATAAAATTAAATTTAAAAGATTCTAAAAGTTTGAGTCTGTGCTGCTAAATAGTTTGAAAAATAAGACTACAAAAATTTTGAACAGTTTGATCTTTTAGTCATGCAAGTTGAATATAAACCAACCTCCGTGATTTTTAAGTTGTTGCAGTAATTTTTTTGTATTACTATGAGAGAGATCTGGTTTTAATTAGTAATATTTTTCAACTCCAATTTTGTATAATTTCAAAAAAACTCTCTAATTAGCATTTTATAATTTTTTTCTTACTATTCAACTTCTGTAAGAAAATCTTGAATTTATTAATTTCTAAAACTGGCTGCAGTTTTGATAAGGTGAATGAAATATTCTTTTTGAAAATGCTGAAAAAGACAGCTTATAATGCCATAATGTATCATTATTTTGCTCATGGAAGTTCCCTTTCCAGTTCGAGTATACGGTGTATTTCTAGCACTGTTGTTGCCTAAGTACTACTCTGTTTTGTTAAGCCAGATCTCTGTCTAGTCTAGTATCTTGTCCTGGATAGTAGCAGATGAAATGAAAATAGCGAAATAAGGGTTTGGTCATGTTCCTACAGCTGCTAGCAGTTTGCAGCTTGTGGGACTCTGTGAACTAGAGGTGGTATCTTTTTGCTTAATACCTTTAATGGACTATTTTTACGTTAGTTTAATTGTTTTCTGAACCCTTCCAAACTGGGGTCTCCAGTACATCCCGAGTAATAAGTTCCTCTGTTTGAATTTGTTATTCAGTGTGCCATCTGATGGTTTCATTTTTACGTCCTCTGGTTCTTGTGCGTGAGGAATAAGGAGAGAATTGGTTTTTTTTTCTCCTTTGTCCAAGCTTTTTATTATTTTATAGATTTCTATTTAGTGTAAAACAGAGTTTTTTAGAGTGAGTATTTTAATATCCTCAGCAGATTTTTCCAACCTGTTGTTCATATTCTCTACGTTATGTTTTATGATAATGCTGACAAGCTCAGGTCCTCTCAGGTGCCTAGAGAACTCCCCTAGTGACTTTCAGCGTTGTGAAAATTGCCCATTTATTCCTTCTTACTGTTTTCTGTAATATAACTATTTTTCTTTAATCCAGGAAAGGTCTTTCATCTTGTGACAGTTTTTCTAAGGCCCTTTCATATAGATACTCCTTAAAACTCTGAAAATCCAGGTACACTCTTGTCAACGAGAATCTGGTCTCCTTCAAAGAGCTCTCATAGATTTGGGAAGTGTAACTTTTCACTACAAAAGCCCCATTGACTCTCCCCTACACAACTCACTTGATCTTGTGTTTTTTTGATACTGTTTTCTGTTATAATTGCACCAGTTTACCTCAGATGGGCATCAGTCTAACTGGTGCACAGTTTCTGCATTTGAGCCTGGATCCCTTTTCAGAGGGCTGTTTTAGGCTGTGGGCAACATCTACAGCTCATCAATTTTCTGTTGAGTCGTATTTGTTTTGTTCTTTGTGATTTTTTCCCCCCTCTCCCGTCTTTTAATGCAATTGCCTTAAATTCACCTAATAACAGTTCAATTTGAAAAGCTCGTCTGATCCTCCCCTATAAAAGAAAGTTGCCTCTATGGGAACCTACTGACTTCATCCGTAATGAAAACCGATGCACAGAATTAATTCTGGTTTTGTACAGTAGCTTTACTTTTGAGTGCTTTTATGGTATCATCACCTTTCAAACCAGCAGACTGGGGTTTTTTTGTGTGTTAGGAGAAAAAAAATAAATCTGTAGGTTTTACACCATTAGCACTGGATGTTTATTGTATTACAGCATGAACTTAACTTTCCAGAAATTATTCTCTCTTTTTCAGTTGGACTTCTGAAATATGTCTGTATTTCTGGTCACATCCTTTTACTGTCTTAAGCTTTGGGGGGTTTTTTGTTTTGTTTTGTTTTGTTTTGTTTTTAATAGATCAAAGTCTTTTAATATGCAATATGTGGGGTTTTTTCTGAACATTTAGTATAGTGTCTGTTAACAATTGCCATGCTGTCTGAAATTATTTACTGTTTGGGTGATGGTGTTAATTTATTTTAACAAGCATTCTCATTATATGTTTCCTTTCAGAAATTAACCGTTGCTCTAATCACTGTTTTTGGCTTTCAGATTTCTAAAGAACTTTGTAGTGTGATCACTATTACAGAGAGACCTTTTTGTAATAGTACTTAAAACTAGGTCTTACAAGCCATTGAAGGTTAAGTCAAATTTTGTGAGTTCTTTGGCTAAACACTTATTTCTTGTATCTCATCCTGACATAGCAGGTACTATACATGTAGATAACTAAAGTCACATGTTATTATATTTCTGCCTTCACTGCTTTTCTAATTCCTGTAGTGTGTAACAGTCTTTGTTAATATTTTATCTGAGTAGCCAGTGGTATGATGTAATCTTGTAGATGCAGTGAGCTCACTTAATTTGACTTCATTAGGAAGCAATGCTGCTTCTCTGGCATTTGTCATTCTTTTTGTCATTCCTGTATAACTTTGCATCCCAAGCTGTGACAATCTGTTCTCCAAGTTCTGGTGTGTCCAGTACATCCCTGTCTTGACTTAGTTTAACATTCTAGTTCATCCATCTCTTTTCTTCTTTTTTTTGTCTTTCTTTCTATTCAGATTTCTAGTATTTGCACAAAAGCACGTCAGGTCTTGAACTGATCAAATGTTTTAATGTCTGCTTAAACAGGACTTCAGATGCTGAGCTAGCTCCTCATTGTTTCCTACTTAATTTTGTTAATTTCTTCCTGGTCTTTTTTTTTTTTTTGAAGCTACAAACTTCTAAAGCTTCAGTCTCATGATCGTCCTTAATTTTATACCTTGTTCAGTGTTGGCTTTAGTTTGTAAACACCCATACTAATTTTTTAAGTTATGCCAACCAAGAGCCTAGTTCTCTTTTGGTTTAGATAGAGCTTCCTCTTGAACAGTATATCATCTATTCTGAAAATCTTTCCCAGATCCTAGCTACATTTAAAATCCTCTTTCCTATGTTGTTTTCTTAGCTATGCATTAAACTATGCCTTTATTCCTGGCTGTATCACCAGAAACTTTTCAGTGGATGCTACTTAGGATCTTTACCAACATACCTAACAGTATATTTTGCTTCCAACACACATTATGTCCACACATTCTTTTTTTGATCTGAAATCTCCATCCTAAAAAGCATTTTCTCCCTTTGAAGAAATAAATAATTGTGATGAGGAAGTCACCTCTTCAGCTTTGTTCTTCTGTACATGGTTTTTCTCTGCTTTAGCAGCATTGACGCAGGCGGATGAGAGAGAGAGGGGTGTGCACTGACATGTCACTCAGATTCCAGCATTCCTCTTGAAGCTCTTCTAAATTAAGCCATTTCTTTCCTCAAGACTACCCTAACCACCTTTGATACATCTCTAAGGACTAAAGTTTACTTGTGCTGTATACATGTTAATATACAACCTGTCTCCTGCATAGGTAAGGATATATATGAGTCTTAATGAAGTAAAATGAGAAACCCATGCTCTTTTGGGGGACCTTTACTTGCTTTCCTAGGCTTTTAGAGAAGAAAAAATATTTCACATTTTGTGGTGGTTATTTTTTTCATGGGAAGGAGTGCAAGATAGTTTTCTTCATGGTGCTGTTAATGAGGTAGACAGCTTTGCTGCAGCCCAGCTCCCCTTTTTCTCCTTGGTTCATGATGTTCTGAGGCTCTTTGTGGTCCATTATTTGCTAAAATAGAACATTGCCAGACACTTGCTTTGTTGAACAAAAAATGCCATCAGTGTTTGCCTTTTAATCTGAATCTGTGATTTGAAATAGGCTGAATTATAATTCAGGAATTTGAGAGATTTTTCTGTGTGAATGAAAGACAGAACTCAATAGCAGAAATTACAGGCACAACTTGTTTTTGTGACCTGAGAATCAACTGTAAATAACTAACCACCAAAACGCAGTTGTACATTTTGCTGTGGAAGTTGAGTCAGCTTTGTTTAACAGTTGATCTAAAGGTTTACCAAGTAAAATGGTTAATTTAGTCACTTACTCTTAGCTTATCGCAACTACAGAGAAATCATGGTTTTATTCTTTTGTGGTAAGACAGCTGTCCAGAATATGTTGGGTTTTTTTTCCCCCTTTTTAACTAGGAAGCAATATGATACTGAAAGGCCTGGGAATTTCAGGAGTTACTGTGGGTTTTCAACTGCAGTGATCAAGGGCATGTTTTCTGCCAGATACTTACATTATGTTTTTTGTGAATTGTACAATTGCATGTATAGTTAATGAAATGAACTACATAGTTACTGTTTTTATTTGTGTAACAGTAGAGCATACAGGATTCCATCTGAGACAAAGGATTTTTTCAGATGTTATGCAGTCTGGTAGAGTATAGCAAGAGGAATTATACATGTGCAGGCCAGACTTGTGTACTTCTGTGTATTTTTTTTTCTTTCAGAAGTTTTTTTTTTGAATATTCTCAAATTTATAGATATTATTGGTTTCCTTTTTGCAATCCATTAGTACGAGCCGGTATTGCTAGACAGTTTTCTGTGAGCATGCTGGGAGTGTTAAGGATTGAGATCTTTATAGATTGGTCTATAGAGGAGGCTTACATAGGTAAAGGCTGAAACAAGAGTAAAATTGCTTGAATTAAAGAAGAAATGAGCGACTAAGCAAGGGGAGCCGAATTCTGAAGAGCTGAAACTTCACGGAATCTCCAGTTTTATGAACTGTGTAGTTGGAGCAACTCGGTTAGTCAGGAAGGTGAGAGATGATGAGGAGAAGGAATGAGAGTTTTTAACAGCGCAGTAGGAACAAACTACTGAGTTTTGAAAACTGGGGGAGGAGGGGGGAGGAAGTGAAAAGATATCCTTCACTGAGATTCTTAATTCATTTGAAAAGCAGCCAAAATTATAAAGAAAAATGCCGGTTATTTCAAATTTATTCTGTTCAATTAGCTTAAAATCCATAATTACTTAAATTGTTGTACACTTCCTTTTTTTTTTTTTTTAGGGTTTTTATCATTTTTATTTCTCTTTTAAATTTTTCCAGGCCAGAAGCTCTTCAGTTGTCATGTATGCAGTAATTCCTTTTCTACCAAAGGGAGTCTAAAAGTACACATGCGCCTGCATACAGGAGCAAAGCCGTTTAAATGTCCACACTGTGATTTACGGTTTCGTACTTCAGGGCGCAGAAAAACCCACATACAGTGTCATTATAAACCAGAGACAAAGAAAGTTAGGAAGCCTGTCACACGTACTTCAGCTGAGGGACTACAACCAGTCAGTCTTCTTAATTCATCCTCAACAGACTCTAATGTTTTCATCATGAACAATTCTGTTTTGACAAGTCAGTTTGATCAAAATTTGCTTCAACAAGGACTTGTGGGCCAGGCTATCCTTCCTGCTTCTGTGTCAGGTAAAAATGAATGACTTTTTGGTGTTGGTGTTTAGATCAATTACTGAACTTTGCTTTCTGTTAGAGTTCAAACTTATGCCAAACACTACTACTTAACAGGTAAGAGTTTTTGCTGAATTCATGATTTGATGCATGGTAACACCAATAGAAATTCATTTATTTTTAGAATGAAGAGATCAATGTGTACTAGTCACAGTTAAACTAAAAAAAATCTCTCCGGTTCAGCTGTGGTGTTACACTACAGGAAGGAAGAAAATACAGATAAGAAGTAGCTAGAGTACTTGTACTTTTTTAGCTAGACCCTGTTGTCTTTCCTTAAAAAGGAGACAGAAGCAAAATGGTTGCTCTGTAAGCCTTCCATTTCAAAAGATTTCTTTTGTACTCAAGGGTTAGATTATAAAGCAAAGAAAGGTTTGTCTACGCTATTTATTTACATAATTAATATGAAGAGCAGGTTTTAAATGTACATGCTTACTTGAATGTGTGTTTTCCCATAGTGAGTAGTTCAGAGTAAAAACTAAAAAAAATGCACTTGAGAGATATGAAAAAACTATCAGTATGACTATGTATGTTAATTAAATGTCAAGAGCCTAAGCCTTCAGCTGTATTAGCATATTAAATGTGCTGCACACTAGTCTCTGACTCTGAGGCTGACTGGCACCAAATAGCCAGCATCCATTCAGTTAAACTCTCTTAATGTTGCAAGTAAATAACCTTTTGAAAATGATCCTTGCTAATTTCTGAATTACTTTGGGAGTTGTGTTAGTGTTAGCCCCTAGGCAAAATTTGGACAGGGACAGTTTAAGAGTAGATAAAGTTCTGGTACTTGGAAATGTTCCCTGGTACTACTTAGAGTGTAGGTCTTGGGCCCTGTCTGTCACTTCTGAAAACAAGACTTTGATTTCTGTACTGTTTTTGACACTTCTGTCAGTGCATATGTATGATTTTGAAAGTACGCCCACAAATTCACATTAATATATCAGTCAATATTTAACTACAGTCATTCTAGCTTATCTGATTGGACCTAACATGAGTCTAAAACTGACAAACTTGAGTTCAAAAGAAACTGACAGGTTCCTTTTGTGATAAATTTGTGATAAATAACTGTCTGGAGTTTTGAGTGAACAGAATAAGGAGTCTCTAGCATGTTTAGATGTCCTAAAAAGTGGCAGGAAACTTTTTAAATAAAGATTTGTGACTTGCATTTTGCCTAGAGTAGGTTTTTCTGTTGGATGCATTTTAAAGCAAATTTATTATGATACAGGATTATAGAAAGGGAAAGAAAGATGTTTCTGAAGCATCAACCAAAGGAGACTAGTTGATCACACTAAAGGTGTTGGGAGATGTGTCAAAGACAAGATGGTGTTTTTCATGCATTCACTAAGTAACTTTTTTGAGATGGTCTGTTCAGTTTTTGACACAAGAAGCTTCTAAACTCTAAAGATTCTGGATTTCAAATGCTAATTTACTCCCCCCTGCCCCCCCCATGTGAGTGTGTAGAATAGCTTTTGATTCTTTCTCAAACAGTATTTCTGTACTATGCATAAATATTGCAATAACCTTCTTGGTCTTATATATGAATGTTCAGGGTCATAGCCTGTACCTATTTAGTGTAAGTGCTTCTTGTATTTAGGGACAATACACTCTCCAAAAAAATCTGTTCCAAATTTCTGCAGGTTTCCAAAGCTACTCTGGAGTAGTTTTATTTTGGAAGATGTTAGTGCTTAAATAATAACTACCCCTAAATTACATGGAATTTATGAAGTTTTAAAATAGGCAGTCAGCTGCTTCAGATTACTTTTATTCTTCTTAAATAAATGTATAGATGTAACTTTGATTTCATTTATAAAAATAAGCAAGCTAAAAGAGGAGGCCAATAGTGATATAGAAAAACATTATAATATGACTGTTTTCTTTGGTAGCTGGAGGTGATTTAACTGTGTCCTTGACAGATGGTAGCTTGGCCTCTCTTGAAGGAATACAGTTACAACTTGCTGCTAATCTGGTTGGACAAAATGTTCAAATTTCTGGAATAGATGCCACCAGTATTAACAATATAACATTACAGGTAGGTTGTTCTCAATTTCTTGCTTTTAATTTTATAGAGTCAGTTTGAGGGCTGAAAGAAGCTTAATGAACATAAATATTTCTGGAAGAGTTCCCTTGATTTGAGCGTGCTGTGCAGCAATACCATGCTATATCAGTTGTATCATGTTAGAAGGATTAGACAATAGCTGCACAGATTTTTCTTCTGGTTTGGTTTCTTTCTCTTTCAGTTTTTCAGGATTTCTTATCACCGTTCTGATTGCTTTAAAATGTATGTTTTTTTCTTGTAATTGCCTTTTGTCTTTTAATTGTAAAAGCATTTTGCTGTAAACTCTTCCGCCCACCCACCAAAATAGCCCAAATTATTGCAGAGAATGTACCTGAACAAACAACGCCTCCATTATTTGGCAGGCTTTCTATATTTAGATTCAAATTTTACATTCTTATTGAGCTGATAAAAATGGACAATAAAAATACCTTATAGAAAAAGGGGAGATAATTCAATTTCAACATTTATACTTAAAATGATGTGAAAGAATAGATTTGATGAACTGGTTTGTGCTTTCAGTTTCACAGAATCGTTTAGGTTGGAGGTGACCTCTGGAGGTCACCTGATCCAACCACAAGCTCAGAGAAGAATCATCATCAAAGTTGCATTAGGGTGCTCAAAGCCCGAGTATTCAATAAATTCTAAGCCTAAACCAAATAAAATTGTGCTTTAGCTTTGTCTCCCCCTACTCCGAAAACAGTTATCCCTAAAAAGTAAATTGTCTACTTATAAATATTGAGAACAGATGTATGAATGTGAAATGGAAATCTTTGTAGGATATTTAGGACCCACATAGGAGCTGAAAAAAACAGATAACTTCTGATACCAGTTTTCACTTCTGCTCCATGCCTTTTCACTTTCAAAGACCTGAAAATGATGATAAGCCTTACATGCAGCAGTGAGACAATATAGGATGCCAGGATTGTGGATACATGACACTACAGATAACATCCCAGTGGCCAGCATGCTTAATGTAACTGTGATCACAATTTCCCAAACATTTTGTTGATCTTGCTTGCTCTTGTAGGTGGAGAGAGGGAAAAATGTATACCTGAAGCTGAATAGACTGTTCACATATAGACTTTATAGACTCTCTATATAGAGAGACTATTTAAAATAAAGTTTAGGTTTAAATTTATAAAATTTAAATATTTTATAGACTTTATATACAACTCTTGAATTCTGGGTTTTTATTTAAAATGTTTGCTTGACCCATATTTGGTAATTTCAGATTGATAGATTGAAAACTTGCTTTTCAGATTGATCCAAGTATTCTACAGCAGACATTACAACAGAGTAATATACTTGCTCAGCAGCTAACTGGGGATCCCAGTATGGCTTCACAGAATCCCTCCCTCCAGACGACAGAAAATGCAATGCCGGCTAATGTGGTTATTCAGCCTATATCAGGCCTGTCTCTACAGCCCACAGTAACATCTTCAGCTAATATGACAATAGGATCCSTATCTGAGCAAGAGCCTGTGCTGACAACCAATACCAGTGGTAAGCAGCATCTGTAGTCTTATTACACTTTGAGTTTTTTATGTTTAATTGAGATATTACCCACAGTGATTCATATCTTAGAACTTTTATTTGATAAATAGATTGACAATAAATCAGTTACTGATTTAAGTTTGATAAAAGGTAAAAGTCAACAAAGAGAATTTTGGTTGTTCAAAAAACATAATAGAACTTAAATAGATTCAAGCTTTAGGATTATAAGTGACGTCTGAAAAAGTCAAATTTTGTCTCGTAGACAACCATAGACAGATTTTGAAATTCTGTTTAAATTGAGATGCAGTTCCTTGTTTTTTATTCAAAAATACCTTACTTAATAAAAAAAAAAAGCATATACTTTTTGTAACAGCATATTTGGCATATTTTACGACTTTATCTTACCTATAATTGCAAAAAAGTTATTTTTTTCAGAAGGTGGAGTATATGATGCAAATATTGAAGAATATTTATAGTCTTTAGAAACATAAGATTTTTTATTCGAAAGATCTTAACCTGTAGAGGAATAAATTAGGCATGGAAACAATTTCTTGTTGTTAGATTTTAACCTCAAATATCTTACCTTAGCTACACTTTCCTTAGTAGTTCAGAAAATAAAGTAGCAGTTGTTTTTAAAAAGTTTTATCTGTTATAAAGAAAGGGTCGTCATGTAGTTTTGTTGTTGTTCTACCCATTTACATTTAGGTGCACAGGACATCTCTCAAGTCATGACTTCACAGGGTATGGTGTCCTCTTCAAATGGGCAACATGAGATAACATTGACCATAAATAATTCCAGTTTGAGTCAAGTTCTAGCTCATGCTACAGGTACTACTGCTACAAGCTCATCAGGAAGTCCTCAAGAAATCACTCTTACAATATCAGGTTGTTATTTTTAGTGATCTTTAATGCTACCAGCTCTCCAGTTTATAATCTTGCAACACAGTATCATTTGAGGATGTTTCCACTGTCCACAGCTTTCTTTCAGTGTATTTTCAAATTTGTCAGCCTTAAAAGAGTAACCAAATTTCTGCTTTTGAAAACTAACTGTGTTTGCTTTGAGGACACGTTAGGTGGGTTCCCTGTTTTATTCATAGCCTTGATTCAACATATATTTTTCTCAGTGACAAAGCCAGTATAAGTAAGCAGTTCCTGCTTCCTTCTGTACCTTCATTTGGGATAGTGCAACTCAAAGATAATGCTGAAATGGGTACAAGTAGATCAGGATAGGGGTTGGGGCTGAGTCTGCTTAATTTAGATTTGCTTAAATGCCTGTGAAACCATGTTCTGATCATTCTTTGGGGTGTACTATTCAGTATTTATAATATGTAGTTAATGCTTCAGGTTTCTTTGAGACCAAATTTTCTACTGCTTCTAAGAGTCTCATCCCATATGTAGTATGAATAGCTTTCCAGTTCCCCTGAAGACACTTTGTAATCTGCATCATTACGTTTTCTTATTAGATCCAGTGGAATATTTAGTGTTTCTCTCTCTATGCCTTTTATGTAAAGAGGCTTTTGTTGAGATCTCTCACAAGAGGCTACTAAAAACTAACTAGTCATTCAGTAAGAGGTAATGTATTGTCTTGCAACAAAAAAAATGAGGTAAATACCAGAATAAAACCAGCAGAGATAAAATATTCAGGTTTTGTCCTTTCTTCTGTTTTCCCTAAAAGTGTGGTGGTGGTAGATACATTAATGATAAGAAAGGAGCGTCTGAGTGGTGGGGTTAAGTAGATTTGCAAATTTTAGTTTTTAGATAAGACAAATCCTGAGAAGACTCTGAACTACTGTAGAAGCACTTAATTGCACTTTATGAGTGAGCAACAAAACAATTGGTGAAAGTTTTACAGAAAATTAAAAGCGAATCAGTTGGGTATAGAAAAAGTTGGGTATAGAAAAATACTTTTGATATTTAAATTTGGCTTCATTATAGGAGAGAGCTGATAAGCATTATGGACAGTTTGGTACCACCTTGGAAGAAGTTATGTTAAAAAGTAAACAGTGTTTGAATGCATGAAAAGATGATGCTAAATATTATGAAAAAATAAGATTGTCTTTGTAAGGCAAGGTTGCCCAACTTTGGCAGCTGCTGAGATTAGATCTGGGTTATAGGACTCCCCAGCATCATTCCTGTAACAGTAACCTTCTCTGTCTCTCCCTGCATCCCCAAGTTACACACTGCCAAATTTGGTCACTTCTGCTTGAGGCAGAGGAGCTGCCGCAGCCTGATTTGGCTGAGAGCACTCTGAGCAGGTAGAGTTTGGTTGCTTCATGAGGAAAAAGTAGTAGCGTACTGAATGAAGGAATTGAAGTACTGGAAGACTGAAGAACCAGGGTGAGAATGCATACTGGAAGTGTACAGCTGCTCTAGAACTTACAGTGATAAAAGGAAAGATTTTTGATCTGTTCTTTTGATCTGTGTTCACCTTTCCAATTTTTTAAAATAATAGAAAGGTGAACAATAGACAGATATGTTGCATTGCCCCATTGCCAGTGGGCCATAGCATTGTAGTAGCCCTTTCTAGATGTTGCACAAAGAGCACACACTCTCCAATTAGGCCAAAACATTCAGAAATTAAAAAAAAAAAAAAATTATTTGGGAAGCTGTTGTGGAAAAAATTGTTTCCTCTTTTCAGCATAGGGGTGATGAAGCTATTATCAGATTTCCGCTGCTATTTAATGTTTGGGTTCAAAACTATATAAATATTAAAATCTGTAAATATCTGCTTTAATACAAAGAAAATCTGCATATAAATATTGGCTCCAAACCTGAATTCATTGTTTCTTGGAGGTTTCTTAAATTCAGTAGTTTCAACTTAGTTCCGATGCAAGAACTCTGAAACTCTTTTGCTAGGTACTTAGACTCATTTGTTCTATGTTACATGCTGAAAACTTTTCTGCAACATGCTTAGTGTTTTTTAAATGTGATGACAACAATGTCCAGGTTAAGATGTCAAGGTCACCTACCTACATTTTTCTAGACAAGCTTGTTCATGCATATTCTGTCTTGCAAAGAAAATGGAATACAGCTGTCCAACGACTGATTAAATCTTCTTTCATTTTCTGTATGTTCTATGCCTGTTGTCCATTCCACAGAATTAACACCATGTGAAGTGTTGTTTTTCCAAAAGAAGACATATTCAATGCAATCAATTATCTGTATAATAAATAAAAAAAGTAGACATACAAAATATAAAAATACATTTTAACCATTAACCTTTAGTTCACTAGATTTTATAGTTCCATGAAGTTTGTGCCTTGAATCTGAGATCAATATTTGCCTAAATATCAATAAGCATGTTTATCTACATATTGGTGTCTAAATGTTCATAATTACATCTGTATTAAAAACTTGTCTGCCCTTTCCATAAAAGTCTGCATGTGCAAAAACCAATTTTTATATTTTGATTGCATTTTCTACTTTTATTATTTTATGATTATTTGTTTATACTTCTAAGTACAGTAGCAGAATAATGTTGACATTTCCAGTTATTAATAGGACTAATTCTGTTTAGGCCAAGATCTTATTCAGCATAATTCTGGAAGCAGTGATCTGAATGGCAGCTTAAGGCTGACAGCGCCAACAATCAACAGTCAGACTGCAGGTGCTACATTAACTATAAGCAATGACCAGCTTCTTTCTCAGGGCACTTCACTAAACACTCCAGGTATGCATACAATGATTTTCTAAGAAAAATAATTACATTTTATTAAAAAATAGGTGTTAGGTCAGCTAACTAAATCAGAAATGGTATAATCTTGGGCATTGCAATTAAGGAACTAAATGGCTTTGTTTTTTCCTCACTGGCGTTAAACTCTGTTTTGCGCTGTTTAAATATTCTTCTAGGCAGAAGAAGAAAAAAAGTGAAAAGGAGAAGACATGTTTACAGTTAGAACTTTGAGGCTCTAGAGGAATATTGTAGAACTATTTCTGTAAATTGCAGGGTCAAAAAATATGATGTCTGTTGCAGATAGATACTTTTTTATATCAAATTTCCTGTAGTACTCGAGTCATATGAGATTATATATATACATATATATCTATGTATATATAAAGTGCAGAAATGTTTACACTAATACTTTGGTCTGTTGGTCTATTCATGCTTTAAGAACTAAATCAGTTTCTTCACTTTTTTAGTGAATATGCATACTTATTTTTTTGTCTTCCTTTTCCCTTCATCTCCTTTTCTAGCTTCCTCTAGTGCATATATACATCTATAAAGCAAATCAGCTTCAATGTGAGACTGTTGAGAGAGACCTACCCCAGAATATTCAGTAGAATTTGGAGGTTAAGGCATGCTCTTRCTTAATGAATTAGTAAACGAAGTAGTCTAAACAAACAGTTCTGTGTTGTACTTTCTAATGAGAGCCTCTGCTCACGTGTTGTAGAATCTTAACTATTATAAAATACCTGTGGCACGCTGTCCTTTTTTTGTTGTTGTTTTTTGTTAATATAGACTATCAGCTGTTTGGGGGGGGTAGGGCATGCTGTGTTACAGAGTTTTCAAATTCTATTTTTAATATCTTAGGTTATGGGACATTTTATTGAGAATTGTGAAAGCAATCAGACTATGTAACGTGTGACCTGAAATTTCTTCAGGTATTCTTTTGGCAATGAATCATACCACACATGCAAAGCTATGTCTTTGCAATGTGATATCTATTAAGCTACATTAAGAACAGAGTAATTTTTCTCATCTGACTTCTCCTATGATTTTGACAGATTTTTAGCTGTTAAATTATTTATTTGCTACCATATCGTAAAGGCATAGCAAAAAAATAGAAATCATTAAGCTAAATTAAGGTCTGCAATGAGAGTTTCTGTAACAGATTTTTTTTAAATATTCTGTATATTTTCCAGAACTTAATACAACGGGTGGAACAAACCTTCCTTCAACACCACCCGTATCTCAGTCCACAGTTTCTGCCCAGAACTTGGTAATGTCTTCATCAGGAGTTGGAGGAGATGGTAGTGTGACCTTGACTCTTGCTGACACTCAGGGAATGTTGTCCAGTGGTCTTGATGCAGTTACACTTAATATTACTTCACAGGTCAGTCTGTTTATGATAAGGGAATACTCTTCTGAACTGACGATAAACTAATGTTACTGTCTTAGAGGGCAGGAATTTGAAATTTTGGTTAGGAAGTAATTTTGTCCTGTAAATACATAGCATTTGAAAAATTCAGTAACCTTTGCTTCTTTCTACCAACAGAATGAGCATAGTAATATCTAGAAAAATAAACCATTTAAATTGTTTAAATAGAACTGCAACTAAATATTGCAGTTTTTTGCATTGAGCACAGTGGTTCTACCATCTCAGAAATTCTGTGAGCAGTTTTCTTGATGAACTGCTTGTATGTATTGCTAGTACAATTAAGTCTTTAAAAAGACAAAGCTTAATTATTGTTTCAAAAATACTGGAAACAATTTCTTCTCACTGTAGTTTTCATGTTTTTCCCTTGTTAAGTGAAGAGGGAGGCTAGYAGTGAATGCTTGTTGTGGGTACTCTTAGTTCACTTCTTACCTAAATCACAGAGCTTTTAGATTTTACTTTCTCAAGGACTGGAACAAATTATATTGTAAAAATTATTTTAGAAATATTAGTAGTGAATCTAACATCTATCCTGTGTTCAGATGGGGTACATGAGGGATAAATAATGAAAAAAAAAAGCTAATTCTTATCAGTCAGCTATTTGCTTTAAAATTATATATATATATATATATTTTTTTTTTTTCTTCTGGTTAAACTGTGATTGTACATTTCATTCAATACAAAGTGGTATATGAATTACTACTTTATGAATTTTTCTACTGGGCAAAGTGGCAAAGGCCAGTTTCTCTTTCCTCAGTTTTGTAAAGATTCAGATTTTGATCATACAGTCCTGTGTTGAAGGGTGGTTAAAAATAATTTTATTTGATCTGAGGCAGATTAGTAAATTTGTGATAGTAGACACATTACGAAGACCTTAATATAGCACCTTCCTTTAAAATCTTACTCATGGAAATCTAAATAAGATCACTCTTTTCACCTTGAGAATGCCAGTGAGTACTTCAGCAGCAGTAGTCAGTAATATCATTTAGTGTTCCAAACGTAATTATTTAATCTGGTAAATTCTCTTCCTGCTTGTGAATGTATGAACTTGAGAGCAATTGCAAAAGTTGCTTTCACAGCAAACAACAGGAATGAATTTAATTTTACGGTCTTTAATAAAAATTAGGATTATTAGAAATTATGTCAGGTAGTGCTGTGTGGCCAGTCCTCTCTCCAGGTGCCTTCAGCATTAGGTTGATTTTATCATAACTGAAGAATTTTTGTGGTGTCATCAAGAGCCAAAGGTATGCTGGCAAATAGAATGTATAGAGAAGGGATAAAACAAAAAGAATAATTATATAATATTAGAAGACTATCTAGTGCAAATGTGGGGTCACTGTGAGACTGGCATCTCCAAGTGGATTTGACATCTGAAAATTTGTGCTGTATTCCTCTGGTTTCTTGGCAGAACTGGATTTAGATTTGATTTTACTTACTTTTTGACCTGTATTAAAGTGTTTATATATATGTAAATGAAAGACTATTTGTCCAGTATATGGTGTGATTAAACATGCTGAAGCCAAGTCTTTGAAGATGATTATATTCTTCTCTCTCTGCAGTATTGTTCTGAGGGGAAAAATACTTATTAAACTGTTCTTGTAACACATTTGTGATTTCTGACATCACAGTAACAAAGCAACAGGAAGTTTAATTTCAGACTTTGTGATAACTTAAGCAATGTGAGTTTGGCAAAGTTGATGTTTATTAATAAGACATTGTGCCTAGTGCTAAGTCAAATAAAAATGAAATTCATTGTGTTTGGCAATATCCAAACACAGATCATGTTGTAGGCATCTTGGTAGATAGGCAGGTAGTACATAAAGGTAATGCATTTCCTTGGGGAGGGGGAAAGGTCTTTAATATAGAAATAGAATGAGTAATGGGATGTTAATATAGTTCTGTGACGTGTGTATCTTAATTTTGTGTGTTCTGGAAATAGGTTTAATTAAGAGATGTTTGAAAAGTAAGGTATTGTGAGAAAGAAAGCTGGAAAAGCAGGAAGCAGAAGAGAGTTAAATAGATGAAGTATCGGCTAAAGAGACAAAGATGAGGGAAGATTGAAACATTCAGCAGTTGACAAAAGGCTGGGAAAAATTAATCAGGACTGAATCTCTACCCTTACAGGCTTGTAGTTGTTAAATTGCTTTAATTGCTTAAATTGCTGGCTTTAAAAGTAGAAGGGGAAAAGGAGAGAAAACAGTAGCACTTGTTCAGATGAGATTCTGGAATAGTCTTTTTTTTTTTAAAAAAAAGTAGGTTTGAGTGATTAAAAATAACTTACCTGACTGCAGTTAACTGTTTAAGTATAGTTGCTCTTCTTTTTCTCTCCCCGCTTCCCCCTTTCTCCTTTGGCAGGGTCAGCAGTTCCCTGCTATTCTCACAGACTCCAGTCTCACTAGCCAAAGTGGGTCAGGCTCGCAGCAAGTCATACTGGTGAGCCATACACCGCATTCAGCCTCTGCAAGCTCCGATGAAATAACGTACCAGGTAGCTACTATTTATTTCTATATCTCTTGCACGTAAAGGACATTATTTAATCAAAATACTAAAATGATTCCTCTGTATCCTGAAGCAGGAAGGCTGATGTCATTTTCAAAAAAGTTTTTTGGGAAGAGGTTCATTGTGACTTCCTAATGATGATTCTCTCAGTTTTGAGCTAAAAAAAGCTCTCTTTCATATACAAAAAAGAAATGGAATCAGTAGTGTGCATCTTTTTCCAAATTACAGCACCATGCTCTGAATGCAGAATTCTCTAAAAATTTGCTAGTAAATTTTTAGTTAGATTATAAAAATACATTAAATTGAGAGATTTGGAAAATATTAATACCTGTTGCTATGCCTTTTCTAGTCTCTTTATTTTAACCAAGCTGCTTTAACAATGGGATAACATGAACTCTTCAACTTCTTATATATTTGAATTTTAATAGAATCTTTTACAAATGTAAAATATTAGGCTAGCAGTAGTGGTATTGGTTTTTGAGCAAGTATTTGTGAAGAGAAGGAAAGAATTAGTTAAAAATTATTTTTATATGATCCAGGGCCAGTTTTTGGAAAAATGTCACTTCCTTCAAACACCCTCGTTGATGAAAAAATAAACAAAAAGACCCCAAACCCTAAACTCAACTCCTATGAACTTTTTATTCAGTTTTAGTACTTCTGAAACTTTATATTTTTGCAGCTCAGAGCTTTACTTCCGTTTGAAAATAGCTTCCTCGATGGAAAATTAAACAAATAGAAAATATTTCTGTAATACTGTAGAAAACTTATGAAATCAGAGATATTTTCTTCTTTGGTTGAAATATATTTTTATCTTTGAATTTTGTTTGGGAGAAAACAGTCATCTGAGAAGTACAGGAATATAGAACAGTATAGGAAAAATATTGTACATTCAAACACATTCTATTTTTAGGACATAAATGAATGTTGATCACAGTTATTGTGATCTTTGTTTTTCTAAAATACATATAGTTGATCATTCTTGAGCATTGAAATATAATTTTATATTTATTTACAATTTGATTCTCCCCTTTGTGTTAGCAAGTTGGTTGCAAGTACTCTCCAAACCTTGGTCAAGTTGGGGTAGATTTTGAAAAATAAACCACTGTTGGGTATGCCTGTGTAATTATTTGACTGTGTTTAAATTGTTATAGGTGACAGAGGTTTCTCCTAATGTAGCTAAAAGTGGTCAAGCAGAAAAAGAAGGTCGTGTGCACCAGTGTTATGAGTGTAATCAGACCTTTTCTTCTGCAACTATGTTGATGCACCATAGTAAAGAAGTCCATGGCAAAGAGAGGATACATATTTGCCATGTCTGCAATAAAGCCTTTAAGCGGGCAACACATCTCAAGGTATTTGGTAATAACGGCTGATTAATATGTTCTCATTTTTGTGTTTTGGACTTCTTGCCATGTTATTGAAGGATACTTGTCATCCCTTTATAGTCTGTGAAGTATGCATCTGGGAGAAGGAGTCTAAGTGATAATGTGTATACAGACACAGAACTTTGGAGCGTAGAGAAGATTTTAATGCACATATTAACTATGGGATGAAAAATATGAATGTCAGAAGAGGAGTTCACTTTATTTATTTATTTGCTTATATATGGCATCACTGCCAATCCTGATTTGCAGATACGCTTTTAGAATGATCAGAAGCTTCTTTCTTTGCACTCCATTTGATTTTTAGATGCTCTGTCCTATGAGTACGAGAGATATCTGCAGAGGAAGCATTTGTTTTAAAATAGCCTTGTATTATTGCTGTTGTGTAGTGCAATTTTCTCTGTAGTTTTCTGTAGATTATGAATAGCCTGATAATAGGTCTTTTCAAAAAATTCAGTGGTGTTTTTTTTTTAATTATGATTATAGAATGTTCTTTTCCTAGTAGGAATATTGGGCCATATGTAGTAGACAATTGGTCTGTCCAGGCCAGTATCCTATCTCTGAGAGACACTAAACTCCAGTGCCTGGAGAAGAATTTCAAGAAAAGAGCAAGCTTTTAATATATCTTCCCCAGATTTCTTCTAGCTTCCCAGAATTTACAGGACGGAATTTCTGGTAGCAGAGATGCTATCTTTATATCTAGTAGCTCTTAGGAGAGCTTTTCAGCAGGTTTCCCTTTACTTTTGTATCATGTTTTAAGGAAATAAACCCCATTTGTGAAGTTTACCACATTGACAATGATCATGTATGTCAACCAGGTTATTGTTTCTTAGGGAAACTGTCATAAAATTATGTGCTGTGAAAATCAGTACTTCTCGTTTAGTAGGAATTTACCAGCAAAAAATTTTGAAATACACTGTTGAGAATTGTTTTCCTTGAGTAATAATTAGCAAAAAAGCAGGTTTCGATCTTTTAGACATGTTTTCTTAGAACTAATCTTATATTTCTATGTAATTAAACCTTCGACCCTTTCATAGTTTTTTTCTGCAAAAGTGAGGTTCAGATAAAATCTGTAGTTCAACTTCTTGTTAGGTGACTATAGAGGGATGATAGAAGAACACTGAGATTGGAAAGTTGCCTTCCTAACTGGGTGTTCTCTGATAGTCTTACTTGCTTTCTTTGGGATGCTTCTTGAAACCACAGCTTTGTTTGAGAAAGTGCTTCCTGCTTGTTGCAGTGAGCCATTTTTAATCACCAGATCCAAAGACATCAGAGTTTGCCAAAGATGGCATCTTGTTTGTTCCTTAGGGAGGAGAATAATGTTGTACAATATGTTCAGAAATTGGAGAGTGAAACTCACCAGCTGATGAGGACGTTTTAACAGTTTCTTTTCCTTTATGTGCACACGCACATGTGCAAACTAGCAGAGTGACTAGCTAAGTCTTGGGGCATTTCATCAAAAGATTTGGCAGAAGTTGATAGAGTTTGTTATGGCTGATCCTCTAAAAGCACTATTACTCTTTTTCAGCCAGCTTAACCACTCCAATTAATGGTTTCTTCATTAAGATGTTCCAGAACATCAGCTGCGAACAGCCTTTAATAGGAAGTTTTACAAAGATTAATGGAACTGTGGCCTTGGGAGAGGTTCAGTGTTGAATAATCTGTTATTCAAGGGGTTGCATACCAATACATGAGTTGGGGATAAAGGGCTATTTCAGAAAGAAAATTACATATTCTTATTTTCTAATTAGATATTGGTAATTTGGGATCCTGAGATACTTCCTGACTGAAAATTATGAAAATGATGCAAATAAACTTACACAACTTAATACAAGCAATCGAAGTAATAATAAGTATTTGTACAAAGAAGTGCTTGCACTTCAGAGCAGTGTATTCCCCTGAATTATTTTCAGTAGCCTGTGTCTTACAGGAAAAGCTTAAGGGACTGAGATCAGTGGAGCAGAATTACATCAAATTTTTTTCTTCAAAAAAAGATGACAGAGAAAGTTTTATCGGTGCTAGCTGGATGCTCACCTGTTTGCTTTCAAGTACAAAACAAAAAAATTTTTCTATGGCAGACAGAAACAAGCAGCCAGTTTCAGATACTTTCTGCAGCCGGTCTTTACCTGCTTCCAGCATTTTGATGCTTCAGGAAGTAATGAACAAGATAAAAACAAGATGTTTTCTTCATCTGCAACTAAGCTATGGTTTATGGATCTTCTGTGATTTTCTGAGAGGACAATTTATTATCCCCGTATAAGTCTTCTTGGTGATTTTTCCAGTGAAAACAAATTCTACAAAAACATTTTGCTTCCCTCCATGGCGTGAGGAATAGGACCTTATTAGACATCAAGAAGGCTTATTGTTTGGGTGTACAAAAGGCTTTATTAAAGACTAGGAAAGAATATCAATGCATTTGAGAAAATAGGGAAGCACTCCCAGTACTATTCTGCATGCTGTTCATGATTAGAATTTTTTATACTAAATATATCTATATTATTTTCTTTAATTATCTGAATTTCATCTTGGTATTAATAAACAAATTAATACTGCTCTGGTTGAAATAAAAAGGTTGATAGTTAACATAAGATACTCCCTTTAAATTTGCTAAAACTTTTTTGGGCCAAGCATTTGTGAATTAAAGCATTGAAGTTAGAACTGCTATTAATGTGTCCTGATAAAGATTAAAATATTTAATACCCTCATCCTTCTTTCTTACTTTTAAGGTATTACTTCAGCAGTTCATTGTGAAGTGGCTCCATTTGCATTTTGATGTTGTGCAGCTGTGTGTGTGCTCTGACAGCTCTCTCTCTCTGAGGCCTGTACGGTTTTAGGATGGTACTTGTTCAGGTGCTGAGCATGAATACATATGCATCAGGCAAAGTGGAGAGAGAGATACTATGGAGGGGAGGAAAAAAAGTCCAATTTTAAGTTGAGATGCACAATTGCCCAAAATCTGTGTTTGTATGTGAACTTTCAAAGAGCTATGGTTTTGATGTAACATTTTTTTATTTTGCTTCAGATAGTTTATGAAGGACTAACATATGCAAAAAAGCAATGCATACACTTATTGATGGAGATTTTCAGAAACGTGAGGTTACTGACACCTCAGCCTTACAAAAGAGAAAATTTACAAAAACAGTGTCTCTCTCTCTTTCTCTCTCTCTCTCTCTCAAAAAAAAAGGGCTTCCATCTTCCTAGTGCTTGTATGTTGATGACTAAGATGCTCTGCTTCTGTCCTCAAAGTGTTAACTTTTTTTTTTTATGTTAAATACTGAAGTCTTTTTGAAATGGTCTAAAACGTATCTTTTCCTATACTGGATTAGGAACACATGCAAACCCACCAGGCTGGACCTTCACTGAGTTCCCAGAAGCCTAGAGTGTTTAAGTGCGATACTTGTGAAAAAGCTTTTGCTAAACCAAGTCAGCTGGAGAGACATAGTCGCATTCACACAGGTAACACCAGAAATGATTTTGTCTTGTAAGATTTTATCATGAATATGGGTGTTCTATTTGGAATGCTTGCTCATGGATTCAGGTAACTGCATTAAAATACCAACTTAAGCTAAAACACAAACTTCTAACACAGAGTGTTTAGAAGTAAAAATGAGAAACACCAGACTTGAAATGTCAAAAATTGTGATGATTTGTTTAAAGCCAGAAGACTACTCTCCCCTTCCACTTCTGCATATTTTGGGACTGTCTGTAGTACAACAGTGACATGAATGCTTGAGCTTGTACTTAAAGTTTCAGTCATTGAAACAGATTAATAAAAGCATTTTAAAGCATTGTTTAAATTGGTTTAAAGAAAATGGATTTGATTTTCTTCAAGGATATAGGAGAGAATGTGCAAATGACTTGCATGGGTTCAGTGGCTTAAATAAAGGACAATGACTGCTGATACTGACTGCTACTTATGATTTGGTTTATCTAGTTCTAATGCTAGTGCTTTTAATTTGTTGTGTTCTTTTGTGCTGTTATTTTCCACGGTTATTACTCTAAGAACTGTACTGTCTTCTCCAAGGGAGCACTCATTTTCGTTGTTAAAAGTGCTCTTTCAGCTTGCAGCCTCTGGCCTGCTACAAAAAGAAAGCTGTTACTCCAGTCAAACTGCCTTCAGCTTCACCTTCTGCATCTTAAGAACAGAGTTCTTAAGAACGTGGGTGCTGAGTCTACAAGCCAGTTCTCTGAAACAACTTCTCTTTTCTGTACCACTGTTACCAATCAAGAGGTCTCATGGAATTAAAAAGGAAAGGGGCAGTTATCAATATCTCTTCAAAGCTTAAGGGGACCAAGAAATTGGACAGGATGTGCTGTAGCAGAAGTAGGTTCCCAGAAAAGGATGACTCTTTCCTTCAGCTAGTCAGCCAGCACTTTCTGGATACCCAACATCATCTTCTGATGTCTAGCTATTGGCTGATGTTCAGGCATCTAAAACAAAGTTCCTAATCTCCTTTAAGCTATTCTGTTAACTCTCTCATTTTGTCCTTGGTTAGCATCACTTGCCTGTATTGTGGTGTATAATCTGAATTTCATCTTTGACTGGATCTTCACTTTGCATCCTCAGATTCAGTCTTGCAATTTTTAGTATTGCATTGCTCAATCTCTCTCTGTGTTTTCTTGCTGGCTTTTGCAATATCCCACAAGGTTTGCAAAGAAATGATTTACCAAAGAAAAAGGAAGAACTGGAGAATTATTTTTCAGGAATTCCAGATGTCTGTGTAGGAATTATATCATGCAGTCTACTGTGGCTTTTCCTGCTTTGTTACGGTGAAATGAATTTGGCCTGTTTCAGTTTCCTAATTTCAGCACATGATCCATATGATGTCCAAGGTAAAATAGCAGCAATTTACACATTAGTGTTTGAGCTTTGGGGTATTGATGTTTGTTAGGCAACTGAGAGCAAGAGAGATTGCAGGTGCTGGTCCTGTCATTTCACATTTTATTCAACTGCTGATTATATTCCTTAAGCAGGAAAGGATAGGAGGATGAATACAGGGTTCATGAAGTTAGTGAATTTATGGAATGAGTCCTTTTGCTACAGAAGTCCTGAGATTTGGGAATCCTGAGAGCAGGTTAGAGATGTTGCAGTGGGAGGGCATGGGGAGGATAAGGGGGATACAAAGGAGATGAGGAACATGAGTGAGTATTGAGCTGGGAAGGGGTGGAATCCTTATGTAGCAGGTTGCCAAATACTGCAGTGGGCGGTGGAGAATATAGTGGTTAGGTTGGCTGAAGTGTATTTTAACAGAAGGGAAGTTTTTAATGCAAGTATAACGGGATAGACTTTAATATTAGTGGGCTTGGTCATCCAGTTATAGCAAAACTTCTGGTAGGTAAGCAGTAACTCTTGATCATGGTGATGGGTATTTGCAGCAGTTTATCAGCAAGCAGCATAATTCATCACTGATCAACTGCTGCCAGTTGGAATTACCATACTACAGGTGTGTATAATCCATATAGTAGGTGCTTGCAGCGACGGATTGAAGGTGATCTTATCTGTGGGGAGCTAACCTTTGATCTGGCACAGCTTTTCTTATGTTCTAGAGGTCTCTGTCGAGCCTGTGTGTACTAATCTGTAGAGGAAACTGCTTACATGCCTCCTCCCTCCCCAAAAAGAGAATTTTCAGCTGTTGGTGACTGCTGATTGCTCTTTGTGAGAGTAAAACTGAAGAAAGGGGGGACAGAGCTTTTTTGGGGTGCCTCTGATGGAAATGAACATTCAGGTCATTTTAGGGGCAGGAGAAAAGTGACTGAAGTTAAAATCCAAGGAGTTTGAAATTCCTGATAATTTGTTTCCTGCATAACTGACTTAAATAATACAAAGTTTAGAAAAAGGCAGTTTTCTAGTTAGAAGTTTCACAGAATAATCTGAAAGCAGGGGAAGTGGGGAAAAAAGCCCCACCTTCCCACTTCCTTTCATGCTGCACACTGGAATTATTTGTATTTATATAAGTGCTACTCCCTTGAGATAAGGGTCTTCAAGTTGCTGCTCCCTTATGTAGGTGATGTCTTGTATCTTGATGTTATCGAGTGTAGTTCTGACTAATCACTGGCTCATAATTTCCTGTTACTAAATTCATTTTTATATTACTGTTGATGCCTGAAGTTGTTACAGCAGCAACTCCACTCACATGGTGGTTATTCTTTTCGAAGAGAACATTCTTTTAAAAATCCTTTAAGACAAGAACAGTGAATATGTGCTGCACAGAGGTCATCTTTAGATAAGTGCTCTTACATAAGCTTTGGTAGGAAGGCCTCATTTAAGTATAAACTGATTAGCTTTCCTAAAGGTATGGTCCTTGTCCGTGAAAGAATGTTTGTGATTCCTATCTTGATCAAACAATTCTAAACAATTTATAACAAGCAATAAATACTGAACCAGTGGCCACAAGAAAAACATGTTGTTTCTCTGAATACCTCTAAATATCTTGTGCATTCATATTCATCAATGAAGAGCAGTCTGAAGAAATGTTACAGAAATGAGAGGGAAGCAGATGCTTCCACTTCTACCAAAACAGCCATATGGTAAGCCATTACACAGCACCAAAGGGCTGCTTATCTTAGCAGAATAGAAAACCTGGAGTCAACCATATCTGAGGAAACATAGATAAATTTTCCTTCAAGTGAAAGCCAGTGAAATCAGCTTAARAAAAAAAAAAAAAAATCTGTGCTGGGGTTATCATTTCCAGTTTAAGACTCCCCTTTCCTTTCTGACCTATCCTCTAGTCTTACAAAAAAAGAAAAAAAAAATTGAATGTTATGTTATGCACCCAGAAAACATGTCAGCATTTTTTTCTGAAAAAGTTGATCTATCAGTGGAGGAACTTTGGTTGGAAATAATTCATACCTACTAGATCACGTATCTAAAGTTGGTGTGGCTTTGACCATAATTTTGCCACAGCAATGAAGATTGTAATGATATAGAACTTCACTGCTTGAGTGATTTCCTTGAAGTGATTCTTTGCACGCAGTTGTTTTCAGAAGCCTTAGAGGAAATGCCGTGCAGTGATTACATTCCTGAATGAATTTGTTGCAGTAGTCTTCCAAAAACCTTCTTCTTGGACCATGTCCCTTTGGTTCGCAGGTATGTACAAGCAATATTCTGCAAGCCTGCCCAATTTTCCCTCAAAAGTCACAGTAGAAATATATTTAGAAGCTTTGTTTTCAAGATTTAAAGATGTATTACCTTAATTGGTAGCTGAATTAGTGCAGTGTTTGAACAGTAATCATCTCTTCTCAGTTTATTCACCATCCAAATCTGTCCTCTCTCTACATAGCTTAGCTTGACATAAAGGTATAAGAAAATAATTTGCTTCATGGTAACACACAGTAGCAGAAGCATCTCAGGTACTCATGGGAGAAGGGCATTCTAATAGAATTATATATACTTCTCTAATTTCTCTTATACTAATATACTTCCTTTAGGATGCCCCAGGAGTACTTTGAAACAAAGCAGTAAGATCCATGCTTTTAGCCCTCCAGAAATCAGATATCCCTGTAGGAAGGGAAATAATGTCCTAATCCAAGAAAAATCATCTACTTTTCAACTGGTTTCATACAAAAGATGCAAAAGGGAGAAAAAGGAAAAGCTGAATTCACAATGCTGATCTCTCACTGTCCCAGAGACACTCTTGCATTTCAGTTAGCCAGGAAGCCTGTTGTCTGTTCTTAATGCCGATTTCAGTTTGGGTCTGTGTACTAAAGCTACACTGCTCTGCTTCCTGCGGAGAAGATTTTTCTTACAGCCTTAACTTGCCTTGTTCCCATTCAAGCAGCTAATTTTGTTGAGGTAACAACAACATTTGTTTTCTGGTAGGAAATTAGTGTTGACTGGATTTTCACAGAAACTTCCATTCCTGTTTGCCAGGTATAATAACTATACTCAGTAGCAACAAGTGCAGGCGTAAGTGAGATAAAGTGAAATATTTGCTTATTAGGGAGCTATTTTTTGCTTATTTTTTGTGCTGGAGACTTTTCTCCTTTTCCATTCATCCTGCTGCTTGTCTGGTGTTTACCACAATAAGAACTTCTTTCGTTGCTATTTGACCTGTGGTTCTAGTTAGTTAATACTCTACTTAAAGTTTACTGATAATCAGGTTCTTGGGAAGTTCCTATAGCTTTAGAAGACCTTTTATTAATTGCCTGAGAATTGGGTTTCGCTTGGGAGCTATAATGCATGTGAGGATATTAGCATATTGGTAATGCAGGAAGAGAGAAATTACTCCTTTAAGGAAAATTGTGGAAAGGTATTTATGCTTCTTCTTATGTTTTATTGTGCTAACTAATAACAAAAAATATTTGTAAGTTCAGAAAGTTCTTTATAAGTTCTTAATGACGTACACCAGTGTGACTTGTGTTGACACCCCAGGCTGTGATGTTGAGTGTTGAAGCAATGGTCTGGTTTTGCTAAGTAGATTTGGATTTTTTTAATGAATATATTCTTGAGGTTATATTTAGAATTTAATATTCTGACAGATTTGGAAGAATATGCTTGCTTTGGTAAGTTAGGTGGATCACTAATAGTTATTGGCATAGGAGACCACAGGTCATGTGTAGAATTACCAGAAGTCTTTTTTTTCTTTCTTTCTTTTTTTTTTTTCCCCCAAAAGCTTTGAAGTTCTAGTTTCATACAAACTTCAGCTTAGTTAATACTAGAATATTGGTTTATCTGTATTATTGGTAAATGATGTAAAAAGTTGATGGTCCTCCTGAGTACAGAAAATTAAAACTGGTAATCTGATTTTTTACTTCTGTATTAAATAGTTTATTTTAAAGGTAAGTTATAAAAGCACACTCTTCTGCTTGTGAAGACATTGTTTCAAACTAGAGACTTTTAAAACTATTCAAGTCGCACTTGATTTAAGATAATTTATAATATATAGGAAAAATAACAATGTCAGTTTAACATGCAGTGGTTTAGGAGTCTTCTAAATGGTTTGATATTTCATTTGGGTTGTGTTGCTGATAATATAGACTCATAGTTCTGTTTTGAGATAGATTCAAGAAAAAATGGTTGTGTCTACTTTAATTTCTAGGTCATCTTAACAATGTTTTTTACTGTATTCTGAACCATATATTTATGTAGAAATGAGAGGTTATTAAATGTGTTTCTTTCTCTTTTATAAGGGGAACGGCCATTTCAGTGTACACTATGTGAAAAGGCTTTTAACCAGAAGAGTGCTCTTCAAGTTCATATGAAAAAGCACACAGGAGAGAGGCCTTACAAATGTGATTACTGTGCAATGGGATTTACACAGAAAAGCAATATGAAACTCCATATGAAACGGGCTCATGGTTACACTGGTAGGTAGCATAATAATAGCAATAGTGAGTGCAGAAAGCCATATTCTTTACCAGGAAAGCACAGGACACTACTTCTGAGTTATAGAGGAATTAAGCATATAGCCAGAGAGCAAAACTGATAAGCTAGCAGTTGAACACAAAACTCCAGAAGTAGGTTGAAACAAAGATTGCTTAGTGCTTCTGGTTCCTTGTTTTTATGTAGAGCTCTGTATTAAGAAAATACAGCATTCAAAAACTATTACATGGAAGTAATCCATTATCTTAGACTTTTTTTTCCCCAATGTTCAAGCAATGTCTAACGGATTTACAGAATTTGTAGTAGTTGTGCAATACCTTTCCCAGCATAATTTCTTTATCCCCAAAATGCTGTATCTGCATTTTTCTTATACTATGTGCCTGTTCATGTACTCACCCTTCTTTTTCTTGTGTGCTTTGGTAGGTCCTGTACAAGAACCTGCTAGTCATCAAGAACAAGAAGGTGAAGATATCAGTCGTGCTCTGAATTTAGAAGAGGTGGTACAAGAATCTTCAAATGAATGGCAAAGTATAGGCAGTGTTTTTCGATGACACCTTAATATTTGAAAGCTGAAAATGCTTTCAGGACTTGAATTTCTCTAAATAATTTTTCAAAAAGTAAAAGATGGATTTTACAGTTGAAGCTTCAAGCATTGAGAATATTAACAATAGAATAATATATTATAGTTTTTTTAATTATTTCCAGAAATTGCCTAAAAGAATCATTGTCTTTTTTAAGCTTGTAGAAGAATATTGGGAAAACATCGTTTAATCTGTGCTAAGTTGTCTATGAATCAATGAACTCAGGTAATACTATATACAGTTTCTTCATCTTCTAATTCACAGTCAGTATATCTAATTGAATAATAAACTGGAACTTCATATCAGAATAGAATGATTCCCATTTTTAAAGAAGGTGAAAAATAACTTTATGGGAAAATCATGAAACAGCTTTTCTAATGGTTTAAAGAAATAATTGAGTTTGGAAACAAAATGTTACGAAGTAGATGCATGCAGTATTTTTTTTCTTTTTACAAGGCACAGGAAAATGCTATGTTTCTGTTTTTAAGCTTCTTTTAGTGCATTATGAGAATTTGTGGAAAAAAAATAAATTGCCATGAATTTAGGGCGTTTCTGCAGCTAAACTCTTGCAAGAGGGAGCAGGTTCATTTCCATTCCAACCGCAGAGGTAGTTGATACTTTTTACATTAAAATGTCTGAGGTTTTAAACTCAGCAATAATTATTGAAAGAGAATCCAAACTAGAAGAAGTTAAAATAAAAACCTCTTAAGTTTGCTGTATTGGATCAGCAGGTGCATATCTCATTATCTGTGGAAAGCACAGCCATATACTACAGCTGGCAAGTGAACATACAGTTTTGTGCTTGCAGCAGTCAGAAAGCTAGCTGTGCACTAGGTCACCTGTATTATACAGAAGTCACCAGTTCTGTAAACAGTTATTATTTCAAGTCTGTAAATTCCTCATTATTTTCTTTGTGAATTCTGGAAATATGTTACATTCTTCTTGTTGTTTAAATAGTTGTTTCAGCAAAACTACCTAGTTAACCAAGTACTGCTTTGAAAGGTGCCACTTGTTAACTATATTTGTAACAAAGAAACACTGGAGTAAAAACATAGTCATTGTTGAGACATTCCAAAGACAGAAGCTCTTTTCTTTTTTTTTATTTTGTTCTTTTGAGTTTTATTTATATGTTACATATATGTGTGTGTGTGTATGTATATATATAAAAGGTTATATGAGCCTCTGTGTGGCTGATCAGTATATTTTGTAAATACTAATCCCAGTTGCAGGAAGTTCATCTTCTCAGTTTCATGCAAGCACTTCTAGATCAGTGGTGGATTCATTGTACTATAGTACCGAGTTGGTTTTTAATTTACTTTCTGAAAAATAATTACCCGCAGATCCAAAAAGCCCGTTTTTGTAAATATTGTCTATACTTTGTCTATGATACAAACTAGTATTTCAGATTCTTGACGCAAGAAATCACTGTTGTTTTTGATAGGGTATCTCTTAATTCTTTTGTTAACTCCTTGGCATATGTATATAAGTAATATAGTTGGTGACATGAAAATAACACTTTTGTTATGTGGAATATTTAATTCAAAACCTTGTTAAATAATACTACTTTTTTCCAAACTCTGCTTTGTGTATTTTTATTTGATTCTGGATAGCAGGAAATTCTAAAACAAAAACAAAAAAAACCCTGTTTATAAGTCTAGACCATATGAAGTTCTTGCAGCAGTGCTTTTCATTCTAGGTAAGGTATTAGCCTTTTAACTGTTTTAGAAAGAGATATTTTACTTTTACAGTCATTGTCTGGACATACTAAGCCCATGGTGTAGCACCCTGTTTATAATAATATAGTATTTCAAGTTATGTAATCTTGACCCTGAATAAGTTCAAATGTGCTGATTGTATGTACTGCCTATAAAACCTTTGCACTATTTTTTCAGTGAATACTGCATAAACGCAGAGCAGTTTGTTGGAATTTGTTTGCTTGAATAGGTAATGACACTTTCCAGAGATTTCCACCTATAGTTTGACGTAAAATTGTTTTACAGCTGGTCACATCCAGGTGTAATTCTATTCTTTTTAATAGGAATGTAATTCCTGAATGCTTAAAAGAATTTATCTATCCTAGCTGTGATTGCTTTGCCAGCAAGTAAAAACCAGTAGTGGTTGACACTAAATGAGCATACGTTAAAGGAAGATCTCATGAGTAAAAAGATACCATTTTAAAATGGTCAGTTCTCAAAGTGCTTTGCAATCTTGATTACAGGAAATGAGTGCATGTTACAAATCTTGGAAATGACAAATAAACAGCATGAGTTAAGTAGCCCCTCAACATTTTTTCTGAATTGAATCTGCTACTCCTTCAGTATTTGAAGTCCTGTCAGTTACAATAAATAGATGTTTTAAACTTTTTTTTTTTAACATGGTATTTGATTTGCCTTTTTTACTGTGAACTTCAAGAATCCAGTCTTGAATATTCTGACATAGAGGTTTTTTTCCTTTACTGAGAAAGAGCTGTTCTGCAGCAAGGCCCGGATTACTTGGTAAAATCAAATTGGAAATTTTCAAAGCAATGTCTGTTGATGTTCTGTACAGATACAGAAACTGTAACAGATGTGTTGATATTTTCAAAAGCACTGTTGAAGTAGATAGGTTTTTCTTTCCTTAAGAAACAGAAAGAATCCTTTTCCTATAGCCTTAGGGTGTTTGGCTTGTGTCTGTCTACTGTTTCTTTTGGTTTATGTCCATTCCCTCTGTACTTGAAATGACACACATTACTACATGCTACTAAAAGTACAGGTTGTCTATTTGTATTTCAGGAAAGAACCATTTGCTTACAGGTCATGTACCTGTTTGAACACGTATTCATCAAAGCTAAAAGAATAAGTTTCAGTTAAAGCTTCAGTCTCCTACAAGAGACTTCTGTTGATAAAATGTTGTTTTAAAGTGCTATATCATTATAAGAAATACTGTACTTTTTTTTTTGTTTTAATAGAAAGTAAAGCCAAAAAACCCACTACCAGCCTCTGAGAAAGATCATTTAGGGGAAGAGGAGAGTGATGAAGGAAAGGAAAAAGCTTTGGATAAGTTCTGTAGTTCTGCAATGCAGCAATTTGAAGGATTTATCTTTCAATTTTTCACCTTAAATATTCTTTCCAATTTTTGAAGGCCGCTTTCAAAATTAACTTGATTTTCACATACCCAGTTCAAAGAAGATATTTTGGGTTGTACTTGTTTATGAACGGAGGATTCTGTTGCCTGAATGTGGGCATTTTACACCTTGCAGTACCCCCCTGGCCTTTAGCCTGCCACTTCACAGAGACAGTGGTCTCCCATAAATCCTGTGTCAGATTGCTAGCCTAATGTCTTGGATGTCTTGGGTGTCATAGGATATCTGAAATGTTTGTGTGCATTGTGCTGAGTCAGCTGCAATGTGACTAGAAGCCTGTATGTAGGCAACTGAGTTCTGCTCAAAGTGTCATTTTTCAGTATTTAAAGATTCCTCATAAACTGAGAGAAAAACAGAACATTTTATATAAAAAGTTTTATGTTACAAAACAAAACTTGTCCAAGTTTCATTACAAGTTGATTACTTTATTTCAATAATGAATTTTTTTTAAAGCTGTGTTCCTATAAGAACAATACACGTTCAAATTAAATAGACTATTATGTTGCAGAGTATACGTCTGAATGAAGTTAAAATAGAAAAATACACATAGCAACCAATGTAGATCAAAGAAGATGTAACAGGTGTATGTATGCTTAATAATTTTGATGTTTTTATGTTTTCTTTAGTCTCTATGTCTTTTCTATCCTCTCCTTTTTCATTGCTTCGTATTAATGGACACTGGTTTAAACCTACAATAGATTTAGATGTGAAATGGAATTAACATAATATATATAGGTAACTTTTACTGGGCACTCATTAGGAATGCGGTTTCAACCTGGGAAGCATTAATTGTAGTCTACAAAGTATAGGCTAAAACAAAGAAATTAATCAGACACTTGGAGAATAGTTTGAAGAAATAGTAAGTTTAAGTAATAAAACAGTGCAATTCAGAAGAGCCTTTTTTTTCCCCCCCTACATGTGGTTGGAAATACCATTGCCACACATTCATTTTAGTAATTTGTGAACAATTAATATTTATATCTAACTCAGTTATTTATTTCTATAAGGCAACTACAGTACAACAGTTAAATGTTCACAGTAGTTTACTATGAGTTTGCTTTGGTGCACTGCCATTAACTGGCATCCAGATGTTGTTCAGTCAAAAGATGAGCTTACCAAATATAACACTGCTGCAGTACCAAGATTTGAAATTCTAACATGAGATGTGCAGGACTATCTTAAATACCAGTACTGAAGGGCTTTCTTTCTTTCAGAAATTAGACTTATTTATTTATGTACTTAATATACTGCTAAGATAATGCTGTTGCAGCAAAGTTTGTGTGGAGCAACCATGACTTTCAGTGGTCACATGTGCAAACTTAGATGTTTCTTCTCTGGGAATATCCCTTGTTTCTTAACATTAGTCTAACTCAAATTTGAAATCCTCTTTCTCTCCCTCATCCACTCTTGGTTCTAATAGTTTGGGTATGATGAGCAATTTATAGTATGGAAAGAACTTCCCTATTACTATTGCTCTGCATCTCTTTGATTCTACAACATCTGCCCCCTCCCACACTACACATACCTTGAACTCCCAGTGTTTGGTAACCTTTCTGTGACTGCCTAATCCTGTTATGAAAAGTAAATTATTCTGTGAGTGAGAGAAGGAAGATTAAAACAAAAACAAACAAACAAAACCCAAATCAAAAAAAGTATTTGGATAAACAGTCCTTACAGCTTCTGCACATAGCGGATTTTTTTTTTTTTTTTTTTTTTTTTTTAATTACAGCAGTGTTTCAGAACACTAACTGTGGCACTTGGTATCCAAGGCATTAGCTCTGTATTTATAATTCAGATGCTCAGTAAAAAGAAACCAGAACACTTGCACTTAAATTAGGTGCGTGGGAGAAATAATGAAGTCCAGCATACAGTTAGGGCATCCTGAAGAAGAATGAGTAAAGTCAGAGATCTTGTTACTTTACATAAAATAAGGAAAACATCTAGTAAAGCTACTTTGTGTGTTCCTTTCATTCAACTGTTGGTCAGGGATTGCCAATAGAAGTTTGTATAATCTACTGCATGCAGAACTTAATTGACATTAAGTAATGGATTGCATCTATCTAGGTAATTCTTGCAGTTGTTATTAATTTTAAGGCAGTTACATTATGAAGCAGAGTACATGATCCTTGAATGGCATCTTAGAGCTTCAGCGCCTAGCAACTGGTGAACCAGATCGCGATCCAGGTCGGGAACCAGAGCCTCCCTGTGAAAGGAAGAACAAAGTTAAGCTAATTGGAAGGTACTGTACTTTTATGGCTATAAAATTAAAAATATCAATCTGTAGTATTACAAAATTTTTAGTATTATCTAATGAAAACTGTCTGCAGTAATTACACTTTATTTATTGGGTAGACCTCTATTGTCTTGCTAAATATTGTTTGAATTTCTACTTCAAAGAGAGGGGAAAAAAGCCTTCATAAGTATTTTTTCACATAGGATTAATTTATTCTCATTAAATCTCTTATGCAGAGCTAGACAGCCTCTCCTGAAATGTTTTTAGATGCCTGCTTTTATCCAGGCCTTTCTAATGAAAGCAATTAACTTATTTCCTTGGACATTTTAGAAATTTACACCTTTTTGGCTATCCCTTGAACTGTCTATATACTTTAAAAATCCAAACCTTGCATACAAGTTGTCATAATCTCGCATCTGAGAGAACTGAAATGTAAGCATTCTGTTCTGTAATATTTATTAGGGTAAATTGCTAACCTATGCAGTTATATCAGCATCAGTCTTTCATGGAAACCACAAATGCAAATACAGGATAAAAATATGAAAAAATAAGATTAAGGGCTGAATTACGGGTTATTTTTACAAATAATCAGATAATCAGAAAATAACATTGAAATAGGAAAAAAAAAATTTTAAAGATAATTCTCTATCTTGAGTATACTTGTGACAATTTGTAAATTTGCAATTGAGAAAAGAGTTTATAACTGCCCTGCAGCAGTTTAATAGCAAAGATGAAATCGAAGCTGAAGTACTGGCATTTCAGTTTTTGCGTTACTACTCTTTTGGCTAACTGGGTATTTTCTGCTGTAGTTTTAGCAACTTTCTAGGCAAATCTTAAACCATACGGTTATGACCTCAACTGTGAGGTAGAGTGGTAATTGTTACTGTAGTCAGTTGAAGATTGAACTGTTTACTTTTTCTTCAAAAATATTAAGCAAACATCTACCTTGTTGGGGTTTTTTTCTTTATTCTTAATATTTCCCTTCCTTTTTTATCTTTCATACCTTGCCTCCTTAGTTTTATTAAGCCATTTCAAGGAAGATTTAGTATAATCCATTAGGTAATTGGCATCTTTTCTGTTGAAATTATCGCAAAGAATGGGTAACAGGTTTGTAATTTATAAAGAAGACTGCACAAGTGTATAAAGAGATAATTATTGGTGCCTCCTGGAATAAATAATAGGTTCAAATCCACTAGGCCTGAATAAAACTCTGATATGAGTTATATAAGTTATGACTCAGAAATGCCTATCTAAAAAGTAGAGCTGATACATGTTTATCATTGGATACATATAAATCCATGTTAAAATAGTTGGGATAGTTAGTAAAAAATACAAGGGAATATTAAATTTTGAGAAATAGAATCTGATATTTTCAGATTTTCAAAAGACAAATTGTACAAATAATGTAAATGTATCAGAATAGCCATGATATTGTTAATGTGTCTCTGAACTCCACCAAAAAAAGCTGCAAGTGCACAGAAAATTATACTTAAATTTTATACTTATGAGTGTATGACGAATGAAGGCATCTGAAGAATTCATTCATTTTCTTAAATTCCAGCTTAAGAATTCTTATTACCTCACTGAAGTATTTAACCTGTCTCTTGGTGCTGCATATGTTTGAAACAGTTTTACAGTGAAAGATGCATATGTTTTTTTCATGGCAAAGGGTATTTTTATTAAAGGTGAAGGTGCCATCATGTCTCTTATTGGAGAATAAGAGCTTGAAATGGTAAGTTATGCTAATGGTTCTCAGACCGTCTGTCTGGAAGTTAAGATTACTGCTGATTTCATTCTTTATATGAGAACAGTATATTAGATGATTTGTTACAAGTGAATGCTTCAATGCCTGTGAGGAAAAAATGCAGTCATTTGCAGATGGATATGATGTGTTCTTCATATGTCTTTTTCCTCACATAGAAAGTGAAAAATTATGGGCTCTATTCTGCTGAGATGCTCTGGACTTACACCAGAGTAACTTTGATGATTTTAATGGAGATTTACACAGGTAAAAACAAGGCTTAACTGTTTGATGTGTTTTTCTTTTGTTTTGAAGTATAAACTACAAAAAATGTTAAATGCAGGTTTATTGTATTGGAAGTATCCAGTCAACTTGGAAATGTTTTTTATCAGAGAGAGATTGTCCTGAAATGCAGAATGACAAACCAAGTGTTTCTTTCATATTTCTAATGATTCCATCCAAAAATTGAAAATTTTTCCATTTTCAGATGTTGTCTTTAAAGTCTTGTAGTACTTTAAAAAAAAATCTGAAGACTAAGCTCTTGACAAACTGTTTACCTTTTTTATGAGATGACTTTATAAGGCAAGTTTATTTGAGAATGTCAGACCCACTATACTGTGTCAGGCTAAAGTGCCACCCAGGCCAGTATCCTTTCTTCTGTATGACCATTAGAAGCTCATTTGGAAAAGTTTAGGTGCAAGAGCAAAGGTGCAGTGATACTTCTTCCAGCATAGCTCCCAATTTCTAGAAATATAAAATTTGATGACTCTTGGATATTCTGACCTTAATATTCCTCCATGTGTTTTATTTCATACCTTTTTTTTCTCTCCTGTATTTTTAAATGTATATACTACATACTGCTGGCATTCGCATCTTCTTGTGGTGGTAAATTCCAAATTTGAATTATATGTTGTGTGAAAAAGGTGTTTGTTTTTTGCTTATGTTAAGCCTTCTATCTAGTAATTTCATTTGAGGCTTCTAATTCTTGTTTTATAAGGCAGGTAGGGAATAGGCATTCACTATTTATCTTCTTGCCTTTTTTTGCTCAGTCATTTAGACTGTAGTTTGATAAACGTTTCTCTTGGTAGCAGAATCATGACTTACTCTTTTCCTGATCTGTTTTCATTTATTAGCTGTGTTGGTGTGGTGAATCAAATTGGGGAACTGAACCAAATTAAAGATCTGGCAAAATGTTTATTTTTAATATGACAGAGTTTTCTAATTCGCCTTACCGTCTGGTTTTATAAGTCACTGTGCCAACGTACCACAGGAGTTCTCACACCTGGAGTGGGAACAAGCAGGGTCTCTTGGAGTTACCATTGCAACTGAAATAAGTATTTGTCAAATTATGCCCTACACTACCTTTCAGGAACTTTTCAGTTACTTTCGTTTTCACTGTTCTGAATAGTTTCTCAGCAGCAGCAAGTTTTGTCACCTCAGCCATCTTCTGAGTTCTAGATCATTTGTGAGTCTGTTGATAAACACAGATCCTACTGTAGGTCTTCATGGGACTTCACTAACTTACCTTCTTTCTTGATGATGCCTGACAATTTATTTTTACCTCTGTTTCCTATCATATATGTAGTTACGAGGCCATGAGATAAACTTATGTTTTATCCATGAAAATTTTCAGAAGCCTTAGGGAAATGTAGTATTGTTAAACATGGCAGCTTCTGGAGAGGCTTGGCTTCTTTTTTTCCTAGACTCAATTTTTGTATTTATAATAAATTCAATTGTACTTTACCAGTTTAAAGATTTTGGAAAGAGTGCCCTGGCCCTCATGATAGGATCCCTTATGTCCCTTGTGAGCTGATTTATGCTCATAGAATTTTCCACTTCCTCCATATCCTGGCTTGTGTCCTTCACCACCCTGCAAAGAAAGATTTTTACATGTATTAAGAATTATCATATTCAAATTATCATATTCACATTGTAATCTTTATGATTGCTGAAATGTAATACTTGTATTAGAAATTTGGAAGTGTTGAAATAAAATAATCCTTTAGGTAATGAACAAGGATGAAGGAAAATGTTAGGATCTGAACATATTCAAATCTGAGGGCAAGCACCAATCTGCAAAAGAGGAATTAATCAAAAGTGGATACTCAAATGTGGGGTAGGAAGAAAATGATCAGGAAGTGATCATGAAACAGTTGAAGAATAGTAACAACAACTATAGGTTATGAGAAGGAAGCCTTGTCTATTTGAGTTCTGTTTAAAAATATACTGAATGGCACACAAGGATAGGGCAGAAGAATTAAAACTTACCGTGATTCAAATCATGTTTGTTCTCAGAGTAGACTTTACATTTCAGATTATTTCCAAATTACTCTTTAGTCCTGTCTATTCTTTGATGCATGTTATGAGGAAAAAAAAAACCTGAGACACTTTGTTTCTGTCTTGTAAAAGAATGTTTCTCAAATGCCCTTCATTTCATACAACTGAAAGAAACACGATTTTAAATAAAAATTGTGATTTTGGCCATGTCTGTGTCATTAAATACAAACTGACCTGAGCATGCTATATCTCTGCTAGTTCTACAGTCAGAAGCACGGGGCTATCCCACACAGGGGAAAGCCTGTCAGCTTTGTGCCAACTTGCCTAGTGTTGTAATCAAGTCAAGAAAACCTAACTGCTTCCAGTCATGATACTAAGTCAACATACATTGCAGATACTAACCCTTGATAATCCATTTTAAACACAGAATGTTTTTAACTTGTTTTCTGTTTGCTGAGTGATTTCTGTTCTGGACTTGCAAAAAGCAGAACAGTAAGCTTGGATAATTTTTCATTGTGTCTTTTTATTTTATTGAATGTATTTATGAAAGATGCTGGACTGCGGGACTCGAGTACCACATTACTCTTCAGTGCAAGCAATGCCATGTGTCTGTCGTGGGAGGACGTTTTTAGAGATGTAATTCAGTGTATGTTTATTGTAATCTGTGGGCCTGGTTATTAAGACTACTAACATTTTGTGATTTTGTACTGTTGTCAAATGTCACCTGAAACCTCTAATGGTTAAAGCAGAGGATGAAGGTATCAAAATCACAGATGCCATCCACAAAATTGGTATTTTTTACAATTATAATGCTTAGTCAGAAAAGCAAGAATGATACTCTGGAGTTCAGCTTAATTGTTTAGTCTTTCTAATCTAAGAGCTAGAATTGGTTTTGGTTTTGTTAAATAATACACTAAAATGGTAAAAGCATAAGCCAAGGATATAATGCTAGTACTATCAGGCTTGCTAATGAAGAATGAAGACTAGCTTGTTTGTAGAGAATAACCTTAATTTCTGAACTTCTGATTTTTTGTAGGAAACTCTTTATCTAGGAAGTACTGTGCCTGGTCCTTTAAAAAGGACAACATGGCAAAATCCCCTATCTTTAGAGCCAGGAGTGAGTCCTCTTTAGCTTTCAATAGGGTCTGAGTGCTGTATGATTGTGTAATTACTGTAGTAATGATGATTTTGATACTAATTATGCAGCTATTTAGAACCTGCACCAATTTCAGCAAAAGGATACAAAGTGGAAGGATACCCACGAGAAAAGTTGCCTGCTCCATAAAATGAGTAGCATGAGAGAGATACCTCTAGAAAATGTCAGGTGACTTACAAAGTAGTAATCAAAATGGATGTTTTCTCAAGCTTTTAGTAGCCTATTGCCAATAACCAGCATGATAGTTCAGTTTGCCGCTAATCGGAAAGGAGGTTTGCACATTCTGAAGTCAAAATGTTGTAAGACCTTGAGGAAACAGAAATTCCACTGATTATTGGCTTCAAACAGTTTTATCTGAGTATGAGTTAAAGACCTTGGGCTTTGTAGAGAATATAAAAAATATGAAAGCAGGTTAAATATATCAGAATATTAACTGACAGGACAGCACTTATATTTCTCAATTTCACAGGTTCTAAGATGATAAACATCAACTAAATCACATTCTACTAATAAATGGTAAAAGAAATGCTTAACAGCTTTAAAGCTTTAATACATTGTCTTAAAACACAAGTAATTTACATGTTGGTCTCATATATAAAATCAAACCTGTTGTAGAGAAGTAGAATTTAATTAGTTGTGAGACAACTGTAGAAAGAAATCTAACAACCTTTTAGGCAGATGTCTTCTTACTAAAGGATGTTTGCAAGGAAAGGTAAGACAAAAATATTTGAATTAGTGACAGTGTTAGTTTTGCAGCATTTAGTGTTTAAGAACAATTGGAACTGTGGAACAAGTTCCCATCTTGTCCCAGCCCTCCTTCTATTTTTTCCCCTTCCCATAAAAGAAAAATGCGGTAGATGAGTCTTCCAGGAATCTCAAAGGAAGAGAGTTTTGCCATGCGGTGGATTTTGCTCCTTTCGTGCTAAAGCAGAAGAAATTATCACTGCAAGGCTGTGAAGTTGCTGGATGAGAGCAAGCAACAAAATTACCATCTTAAACTGCTGTGGGAGGAGGGAGGAAAGTGGGACAGGAAAAGCAAAATAGCAAAATTGAGACAAAACAAAATTATCACGTTGCTGCAGCAGCTTGAGGCAATGGAGCAAGATATGCTTTGGCCTGGTAAATAAAGTGTCTGTTATTGAAAGCACATTCGTCACCTACCCAGCTAAATCTGGCGAGGGATAATCCTCTTCCCTGTACATGTAAGAAATAGAAACAATGACATGATGATCACTATGGAACATAGCATCTGGGGTGTATGGTACACAAAAGACGAAAATGCAGCAAAAAAAGAACAAAACGTTGGCCCAGTAATGAGGCATTGAAAGCAACAATCTGTGTAGAGTTATTCCATAAAATGAAAAAGGCAAAATTCTCAATTACAATGACAAGAAATAACTTCATTAGCCATGGTGTGTCAGTATCATGTACTTAAGGAGCCAGTTGAGTCTAGTAAACATAAGGACAGTTTCTGGAGTGTGAAGTTTGTTTGAAAGCATTGCCTATTATTAGTTAGTTACATAAGTAATCACAGCAGAGTTTGAATAAAACCGGTCCTTGTGAATGGCTTTGATTTGTTAAAGAGCATGCAGCAAATCAGGAAACGCATGGGAAAGAGAACCATAGCTTTTCCATCTTAATCTCTTGCTTTAAAGTAACAAACAGGAACTATTGTTAGTATTTATACCATAAAAGAAAATACATCAGACTAGCAGTTGAATTGATACCAATTAGCCCACAAAAGATACTGGATATTGCATGAGCCCCTGAAGACACTTACCTTTGCTTGCATTGGGGGAGGAGTACGGGGTGAGACCTGGAAATTGGTACAAAAACTTTATTAAAACAAAGCAACAATAAATGTATGGAATCATCAAGCCTTTTGCATATCGTCTATGAGTTATTATGCCTTATTATTAGTTGTTGTCTAATTTCATCCTGCTCTTCATTGCCTTGTGAATATTTCAAAATGCCCATTGTTAACAGATAGTTCAAAAATTAATCGCAAGTATTAGTATTTTTCCATCATAAAAGTTTTCTCTTTATTGATTTAAAAAAAAAAAAAAAACCTGTTGTAGGTCTCACACTTTAAATCCAGTGATAACTCCATCCCGCTCCAGACTGATAAGGTGTTATTTTCAGGGTTTTAAATGTCAACATTGGGAAACTTGATTTGTGAAGGTGGTTATCAATAGAGATATTAATAGAGCTATTTAGATATACTTCTGGTTTAGGGTATTGTTATCTTTTGCAGGTTCTTTATTCAACATTTAGGCATGAAAATATTGAGACCTTTGAGAAAAAAGTGAAGAATGAAATCAGTAGTATCAGCTGTACAGATCAAAATGTGTGATGAGATGTATTGTGAATATAATATGGGGAGTCTCCATTTCTGGATAGTAGCTATACACTGTTCTAAAGGGCAAAATACTGCTTTTCATTATGTATTTACCCAGTGCTCAAGAATTTAATTTGTGAGGAAATTCCATCTTTCCTGCATATTTTCTGTGAGAGTTTTAGTGGTGTAAAACCAGCCAAATTCAGAGCTTGAACAAAATTGTTATTGTCTTAAATGAGATCATCAGGGAAAAGAGGTTGGGCTATTCTGCTTATGGTTTCAAATGGTATCCAAGAGTGTAAACTGTTTCATAGTTGGGAGTAAACTTACCTCATCCATTAAGTGCTATCTAAGGAATAGCAAGCACTAAGAAAATACGCTACTAGACTTTGCCTAGCACACAGTTGATAAGGTTTTAAACAGAAGACATTCCTAAATATGGCCAGCTCCAAAGATGAAATCACAAAACTTCTAAATGGTGAAGCCATATAATCGTAATTGTTGTTAAAATTGTACTATGCTCATGGTGGGCTCACCCACTTTTTTGTAGCATTTTATTATTGTTTTCCAATAAAATTACTTTTGTATCAAATATCAGGATTAACTCAAAGGCACACTTGTACAGTTCACCAGGTTCAACATAACGGCCAGTGATGATTGTGGCGTATTTGGTTATTGATGAATCCTAAACAGTTCTAGTACACAACAAGAAGGGGTGAGACTTACAATGTTCTTGAAGAAGTGGACTACAGGGTTGTCATCACCAGGCCGCCCATGCTGAGACCTCTGGGGGATGGATCCTACGTGGCTAGCCCTGCCTGCATGTATATCCTGAAAAGCAGAATAGGTATATTGCCAAGTCAACCATGAAGGAAAAGTAATTGGCAACTGTATGAAGGGAAAGCTCATTTTCACCAAGTAAAGAAAGAAAAGGAAAAGTGGAGAAAAATGCCTAATTAATCTAGAGAGTTTGCAATCCAAAATTGTCAGTGCTCTGGTGGAACAATTTTTTAATACAATGGCAAATTGACAGTCCATACATGTTACTTTGTGCATTATATGTAAATGTTTTTAACATTAGAGCCGAGTGTGGTGGAACTTTGCCTGTTACTAGAGGGTTCTGATAGCAGAAACCTTAAAGTTTTTGTTACTTTGTAAGTAGCATCATAAAATGTAATTTTAGAAATGAAACCTGAAATGGAAAAAAAACTTATAATGATGTTGGGTCATCCTCCATGCAAAAGCAAGAATGGGTTGTGCATCATCTCTGTTTTCATGCATTATATAACACCGAAGAACTTGGAAGAACAACTTTTTTGCGAATGAGAGAATTTAATGAGACTGACAATACTTCCTCTTTTCAGTAGTGCTTCTAGTGGCAATACAGAAAAAAGTTCAATAAGTGAAGGTAAAAGGACAATAATGACTTTGCAAAGAGTGAATACCTTGACAGGTATCTGTTGCAGTGAAAATAGTGTCCAAAAATATGTGTAATTATTGCTATACTGATGCTGGTGTTACTAAGTTTACAAAGGAATGGTGTATATGAGTGAGCCAAACATGAACATATTGCCATCATTGTGAGTGCAGACACACCAGTTTTCACTGTCAGTTGCACAGAACCAAGCTGTGTTCAGGAGGGAAAAGAAGGAAGGAGAAAATGAAAAAAACAGGAACAGAATGGTTCTCTTCATGTAATGAATTCCCTGAAAATACGATGCTATAAGCATCACATTGATACTAAAAAGTTTGCTCTCTTAACATCAAATAGATTTCTGTAGTGAGACAGTAGCTCACATAAGCACTTCCTTAATGGTACAACCTGAATCAACAGTTGACTGTAAAACAGTCTGAAAAGTTACTTAAAATATAATTTGCTTTCATCATATATAGAAAAAAATTCATAAACTTTCCAGAGAAAACGCTTGGTTGTCTTGTTGGAGCAGAACTCTAACATTTTGGTGGTTTGATGATCTTTGAAAAATAAATTAATAGCTGTAGAACATTTTCAAAGGAGACTTTTTGCATTTTGAGGTGTCTAATGACATGCCTTTAAGCTATAAATAGCTTTCAAAATGAGCCTGAATGCCTCAAGCTATTAATATTGAAAACTGGCTACACAGATTTACATGTTCTGAGATCTTTGGCTAAAAGGTCCTATGAAACTATCGAATGTTGTTGCTCAAAGCTACTAAATGGAAGTTTTATTTTTGATGACTTCAGTCAGATTTTGTCATATAGAAAGAAATATATTTATGTTATGTTGGATCATCCAAAATTAAAGAGAGTCAGAAGTATGCATCTTGTGGGGTGCCTGTAAGTTAGAAATAGAGTTCAGGTATATTGCTTAGGAGATGAATTTCCTTTTGGAAAAAAGAGTAGCTGATGCAGAGAAGTTCAGCTAGTATTTTATCAGTGTGGTTTTTTTGGTTTTGTTTGTTTTGCATACTGACACTATATGGAGATTTACTCTTTAAATAGTAGGAATTTCCCAATTTTGTGTTGTCTTTGAGATTTGTATAGTGTCAGGCAGTCGGTCCTGTTTATACCTGGGCAGTAACTTATACTTTGTCACCAGGAGAGAATCCCCTTAGTTCTAACGTTGCTGGACTATTCTCCACAGTTGTCATGGTTAGGGTGGTTGGCGGAAGAGGGAGCCAGTTAAGATATCAGCATGTTTAG